>NW_013655324.1:12599-22599 GCF_000499385.1 Eimeria necatrix
TGCTGCTGCTGCTGCTGCTGCAGTCCGCTCGTGGTGCATCGCAGCAGCAGAAGAAGAGGGCCGAGCAGCTCGGAAAGGCCACTGCTGCAGCTGCGCAATCTGCACTGAACAAGAGACCTCTGACGTGAGCCTTGCTGCTGCTGCTGCTGCTGCTGCTGCTGCTACTTTCGCTGCTGCTGCTCCATTTGCTGCAGTTGCTGCTGCTGCTGCTGCTTTCGTTGCTTCTGGCCTGTTGCTGCTGCGGATGCAGCTCTTGTTGCTGCTGCTGCTTTTGCTCTCGTTGCTGTTGCTGCTGCTCTTGTTGCTGTTGTTGTTTCTGCTGCTGTTCCTGCATCTGCTGCTGCTGCTCCTTTTGCTGCTGTTGCTGTTGACTTTGCGCCTCTCTGCCCTGGCCCGCTTGTGCTGCTGCTGCTGCTGCTGCTGCTGCTGCTGCTGCTGCAGGCCTGCGGCATTGCCGGCAAGTACCCTCTCCGGGTTTCCAAAAAGAGCAGCAAGAAGCAGCAAATTGAGGTCCTCTCTTTATTCATTCTGTCAGGGGGGCCCCCCCTGGGGGGCCCCCACCCGTTTGGGGGCCCCCCGCCAGGGGGGGCCCCCAGAACTGGGGGGCCCCCCAAGAAGAACTGCTGCACCTCAGGGGGGCCCCCCATGAGGGTACTGCTGGAGATGAGGGCTGAAGAAGGGCTGCTGGCGCGTCAGTGGGGCCCCTTGACAATTACTTTTGCTGCTGCTGCTGCTGCTGCTGCTAATAAAAAAGAAAACAAGCAGCAGCAGCAAATTGCTTCTGCTGCTGCTGATGTTAAGAATAAAATCGGGGAGCAGCAGCAAATCCGAAGGGCCAAGGAGACCCTCGCCAAGGCAAGACCCAAACTGCAAGCAGCAGCAGCAGCAGCAGCAGCAGCAGCTGCTGCTGCTGCTGCTGCTGCTGCAACTGCTGCTGCCGCTGCAATTGTAGCAGCCGCACGCGTGACGCAGTTTGAAGAGCCAACAGGGCATGCAGTTGCAGCAGCAGCAGCAACAGCTGCTGCTGCTGCTGCTGCTGCTGCAGTGACAGCAGAAGCTGCCACTGCTGCTAGTGCTGCTGCTGCTGTGGCTTTTGTCTGCTGCAGCAATGGGGCGAGCTGCTGAACACTGAAGGCGATGCGAAAGACTCAATCCACTACGTGAATTCCAAACCCTAAACCCTAAACCCTAAACCCTAAACCCTAAACGCTCAACTGTGAAGAAACCCTCGAGCTTTTCGCTCACGGGCAAACCAAGTCTTCTGCAGCCACTTTCTCCAGCAACTTTAAAATTAATTTAAATAAATAAATTAAATTAAAATTAAAAAAACAAAAATGCATTTATCTGCAAGTGCAGCTAGCTGCAGTTGAGGTGTACATACAGCTCAGGTGTATCTGCAGCTCGGGTGTACATGCAGCTCGGGTGTATATACAGCTCGGGTGTATCTGCAGCTCGGCAGCGTCACGCACCAGTTCAGCCACCAGTCTCACAGCGTCTACGTGTTCTATGCGCAGCAGCAGCAGCAGCAAGAGCAGCAGCAGCAGCAGCAGCAGCAGCAGCAGCAGCAGCAAGAGCAGCAGCAGCAGCAGCAAGAGCAGCAGCAGCAGCAGCAGCAGCGGCAGCAGCAGCAGCAAGGGCGGCGGTGGGCGACGCTTTCGGAAGCTGAGGTGAGTGTCTCCTTGAGGTGTACATACACCGCAGCAGCCATTTGCTTTTCAGTAGATCCATGCATGCAATTTATATTTTTGTTTTTACAAAAATAAATAAAATAATGCAATTAAATGCATTTAAATGTTCTTAAATAAAATAATGCAATTAAATGCAATTAAATGCAATTAAATGCATTTAAATATACTTTGCATGCATGCTCTTTAGCCTGTCTCCTTATCCATTTCTTCTTCATTTGTCTCTGTTTAATTTTCTTTTTTAATTGCTTTTAATTAATTTACTTTCTCTCAATACTCTCTTTTTAATTGTCTTTTTATTTTTAAATTACTTTCTTTCAATTGTCTCTTTTTAAATTACTTTCTTTTTGACTGTCTCCTTTTAAATTACTTTCTTCTAATTGTCTCTTTTTAAATTACTTTCTTTTAATTGTCTCTTTTTAAATTACTTTCTTTCAATTGTCTCTTTTTAAATTACTTTCTTTTAATTGTCCTTTTTTGTTCCTGACTCAGCGCCTTGTCTTAACTGAATTTCTGCTTTTCATTCTACTATCAAACTAAATAAATATAAATAAATAAATAAATAAATAAATATAAATATAAATAGACAAATAACCACAAATAAAAAATAAAAAATAAATAAATAAATATAAATAAAAAAGTTAATGTTTTTAATTTGCTGCACTTTGTCTCCTAGGCCCTTTGCACCTGCACCTACTTTACGAAGCAGCTGCAGCTGCTGCTGCTGCTGCTGTCGGGGCAGCAGCAGCAGCAGCAAAAAGGCCCCTGCAGCAGCAGAGTCAAACGACACTAGTTGTGTCGAGAAATAAATAATTAATTCGAAATAATTAATTAATTTCAATTGCAATAAATAAATTCGTTTTTCAAATCTACAGAAATATATTTAAGTACCCGCTTGTTGGGGTGTACGTACACCTCAAAAGCCCACCCAGCCAGGGGGGCCCCACAGCCTCCTGCGGTGTCTGTACACCCCAAAAGCTGCAGCAGCAGGGCCACTGGCTGCTGCAGCAGCAACTCCAGCTCCAGCCGTTTCAACTGCAGCAGCAAGCTGCTGCTGCAGCAAGCTGCAGCAGCAGCAACTGCTGCTGCAGCCGCTCCAACTGCCGCACCAGCTGCAGCAGCAGCAGCACCTGCTGCTGCTGCCCCTTCAACTGCCGCACCAGCAGCAGCAGCAGCAGCAGCAGCTGCTGCTGCTGCTGCTGCTGCTGCTACTTTGCGCATGCAGCTGCTGCTTTGGGGCTGGACCTGTGGGGCCCCCGCCAGTGCCAACGGGGGCCCCCTTTTGAACAAAAGGAGAAAATGGAAAAAGCAGAAAGTGCAATTATTGATCTGCATTAAAATAAACAAATTAAATTTATTTCAAACATTCAAATTCATTTTATTTTATTTCGCCTTCTGAAGAGCCGAATGGAGCCAGAACAAGCCTCAGCAGCAGCAGCAGCAGCAGCAGCAGCAGCAGCAGCAGCTCCTGCTGCTGCTGCAGCTGTAGCTCTGCTGCTGTCGACCTAGCTGTTGCTGCTGCTGCTGCTGCAACTGCTGCTGCTGCTGCTGCAACTGCTGCTGCTGCTGCTGCTGCTGCTGCGCGAGTCTCTTTCTGGCTTCTCTTCCGACAAAGAACTAGACAACAAATAAAGTGGAAAAGGCATTATTGAATTTGAATAAACTTTTGCAAATAATAATTAATTCAAGAGCAGCAAAGAGAGACAGACAGCCCAACAGTGCCATTTGTGTCTCCTTTGTCTCCTTTAAGTTAATTGTCTCTAATAAATAAAGCACTCCACGGCCCCAAACCTAGCTGCTGCTGCTGCTGCTGCTGCTGCGGCAGCGGGCTGCTGCTGCTGCAGCGGGCTGCTGCTGCTGCAGCGGGCTGCTGCTGCCGGCTTATTCCGCCGTTGCTGCTGCAGCTGCTGCTGCTGCACCTGCTGCTGCTGCAGCGGGCTGCTGCTGCCGGCCAATTCCGCCGTTGCTGCTGCAGCTGCTGCAGCAGGCCGCCGCCGCCGCCGCCGCCGCCTCCGCTGCTGCTGCTGCTGCTGCTGCTGCTGCTGCTGCTGCTGCTCAAGGCAGCAAGTACTGCATCCAGCTGTCCTCTTCGGGGAAGAACTCGCGGATGGTCCAGCGGTAGACCTCCCGCGGGTCCCCCGTGAAGTGGGTACTGCTGTGGGGCCCCAGGGGGGCCCCCAAGCTGCGCAGCAGCTTCAAGTAAAAGACCTCTTGGGCCCTCAAAAGGGTATGAACGGGGGGCCCCAACTCTTCTTCAGGGTTTAGTCCTGCTTCCAGATGATAGAGGAGCCAGTCTGCTGCTGCTTCGAGTCGCAGCTGCGCAGCTTGCTTCACTTCCTCCATGATTTCCGCCGTTTGCTGCTGCTGCTGCAGCAGCTGCTGCTCCCGCTGCAGCAGCTGCTGCTGCCGCTGCAGCAGCTGCTGCTCCCGCTCCGCCCGCTGCTGCTCCGGGCTCCCCGGCTGCTCCCGCTGCTCCTGCTGCTGCTGCTGCTGCTGCTGCTGCTGCTGCGCGGCGCCGGGGGCCTCCGCGCTGCCCGCGGCCTCGCTGCTGCTGCTGCTGCTGCTGCTGCTGCTGCTGCTGGAAAGAGACAGTTCCTTGAGTCTGTTGAGCGCAGCAGCTTCGTGGCTGTGCAGCAGCGCCTGGTGCATGCGGAAGAGGGCCCAGTCCCTCTGTCTCCTTTCTCTGTCAGTTTTGGGACTTTCTTGAAAAGCCTGAGGCTCTTTTGTCTCCAAATAAAAAGAATAAAAAGAGACAAGAGCTTCTTCGTGGCCCCCCAGGAAGCCCTGCTGCTGGCTGCGGGCCACGAACTGCTGCAGCGAAGCAGCAGCAAAATGTTCCTTGAAGGCCTCGCAGAGGGGCCCCTGCGGAGACAGAAACAGCGGGAAGAACGAGGGAGCAGCAGCAGCTCTTGCTGCTGCTGCTGCTGCTGCTGCAGTTGGCTGCAGCGGGCCTTCTTCCAAGTGCAGCGAAGGCAAAGTCTCCCCCAGTTCCGCCCGTGCTGCTGCTGCTGCTGCTGCTGCTGTCAGCGCGCCCGCCCCTGCTGCTGCGTCAGCTGCTGCTGCTTCTGCTGCTGCTGCTTCTGCTGCTGCTGCTGCTGCTGTGGGGTGTCTCTCCTCGTCTTCGTACACAAAGGGGAACACTGTGTAGCCGTTCTCCTCCCGTGCTGCTGCTGCTGCTGCTGCTGCAGTCGGCGCTGCTGCTGCTCCGCTCGGCGAAACTGCTTCCTCCCCTGCTGCTGCTGCTGCTGCTCCTGCTGCTGCTGCTTCTTCTGCTGCTGCTACTGTGGAGTGCGAGCCTTCTTCGCTCAAAGTAAAGTAAAATGGCGGAGACTCCGAATCCTCCAGAGCTGCTGCTGCTGCTGCTGCCAGCGAGGAGTCCTCGGACTCGGCCTCTGCTGCTGCTGCTCTTGCTGCTGCTGCTGCTGCTGCTGCTGCTGTGGGGTGTTCACCGCCGTCAATCCAAAAAGGGTAAGGCAACGAGCCGGCCTCCTCGCGAGCTGCTGCTGCTGCTGCTGCTGCTGTCAAGGCTGCCTTCTCGTCGTCTGCTGCTGCTGCTGCTGCTTCTGCTCTTCTTGCTGCTGCTGCTTCTGCTGCAGTGCGGTGTCTCCCCTCCTCGTCAAGCAGATAAGGAAATGCCCCGGAGCCAAACTCCTCGCGAGCTGCTGCTGCTGCTGCTGCTGCTGTCAGAGCGCCCTTTTCTGCTGCTGCTGCTGCAGCAGGGGCCCCCTGCCGCCGGCGAAGTCCAGCCACTAGGGCCCCAAAAATCAACCCAAGAGCAGCGAGAGCCAACAGGGGGCCCCCCACCTGGCTCCTGAGGGGGCCCCTCCTGGGGGCCCCCCGGGGGCCCCTCTCGAGGAAGAAGCCCTCCACGCCGTCCTTCACGGGCCCCTCCAGAGGGGACAACAGGGGCCCCCCCGGGGCCCCCTGGGGGGCCCCCAGGGGGCCCCCATGGTCCTCTGTGGCCACCAGGGCCCCCCCGTAAGGAGGCAGCAAAGGGTCAGCGTGGGGTGGCTCTTGGGGTGTACGTACACCTGAAGAGCTCGAGCTGCTGCCCCGGGGCTCGAAGCTGTTGCTGCTGGAAGCTGGAGAAGAAAGGCGGCCCATTTTAGGGTTTAAAAGAAAAAAAGACGCGAAAAAGCCGCAAAAAGCCGCGAAAACCCTAAACCCTAAACCCTAAACCCTCGCCGAGCCGACGGAGGAACGCCGCGGACCAGAGAGCAGACCAGGGCTCGTTTGGGTGGAAGAAAAAGTTGTTTGCCAATTAATAGTTCCAAACTGCGAATAATAACCGCCAAAAGCAACGAATTAGGGTTTAGGGTTTGGGAATTAGGGTTTAGGTTTGGCGGTTCGAGGCTGGTCCGGCCTCAAAGCAGCAGACCGAGACACCAAGCAGAGAGAAGACTGGAAGTCTTCTAGGGTTTGCACTTGAGAATAAGAGTTAAATTAGGGTTTAGGGTTTGACGCTCGCGATGAATCTTGAAAAAGCCGGTTTAGGGTTTAGGGTTGAGGGTTTAGGGTTTAGGGTTTAGGGTTTGTGGGTGTTCGGTGTCTGCACGGCGGGGAGTGGTCGATCTCGAGTTGCTGCTGGTCCGGCTGCGCTGCAGCGTTGCTTTTTGCTGTTTTTGGAAACAAATTTCAAACAAATGAAATAAATAATTAATTTAATGCAATTTAATTTAATTTAATTCAATTTAATTCAAAAAACGGGGAAAAAACGGCCACTTTTGCCCCAGATTGCGCAAAAGGACTTCTGCAGCAGCAAACCCCCACGGGTAAAAACACAAAAAGTCAAACTCTGCAGCTTTTTTGAAAAACGAAAAATCCAATTTAATTCTTCTTTCGTTTTCAGGTGTACGTACACCTCAAAAGCAGCAGCAGCTGCTGCCCAGGCAGCAGCAAAGTGAACAAAGCGCCAAAGACTTTGTCGCGCTGTTCTGCTTCGACCCTCCAAACCCTAAACCCTAAACCCTAAACCCTAAACCCTAAACCCTGAACCCTAAACCCTAACGACCAAGCCCTAAACCCTAGAGTGGGCGCCAGCAGCATGACGCAGAACGCAGCCGATTCTCAACCTTAAACCCTAAACCCTAAAGCCCTAAACCCTAAACCCTAAACCCTGAGTGCTAAACCCTAAACAACCATAGAGGGTCTTCTCAGAGCAAACTCTAAACCCTAAACCCCTGGGGAGAACTTCCCTTGGCACGCTTCCTGGTTAACTGTTTACGAGCTGGGGTGTAGGTCATAGGGTTTAGGGTTTAGGGTTTATTTAGGGTTTAGGGTTTATTTAGGGCCTAGGGTTTAGGGTTTAGGGTCTAGGGTTTACAGAGCGGCTTGCAAAAACAGTACTTCCCTGAGGTGCTTTTAGGGGCAGAAATCAAATCCTGAGTCAAACTACTTTATAATAAAATAATTAAATAAATTAAATAAATTAAATAATTAAATAAATTAAATAAATAAATAAATAATAAATAATAAATAATAAATAAATAAATTTGTTGAAAAGTCGTTTAATTAATTTGACAGAAAGGTGCAACAGCGCACTGAGGTGCACATACACCTCGTGGATCTCGCTGCGCCCAGTTTCCCCTCTAGCCCCCAAACCCTAAACCCTAAACCCTAAACCCTAAACCCTAAACCCTAAACCCTAAACCCTAAACCCTTGGCGAGAGGGGACTCCCCTTGCTGCTTCTAACTTGTCTATTTCTTTGTCTAGCGACAGCAGCAGCCGCAGCAGCTTTTCCTGCTGCTGCAGCTGCCGCTGCGTCTTGAGGGCAATGGGCAGCTCGCTTAGGGCTTTCTGCAGCAGCAAACCACAAAAAAGGGTTTAGGGTTTAGCGCCCAGGAAACAGGCTTTAGGCTTTGAAGCAGGATGCATCACAGCGCGCCTGTCGAACTCACCGCCCAACGAGCTAGCTAGCTAGCTAGCTAGCTAGCTAGCTAGTCAACTGGCTGGCTAGCTAGCTAGCAAGCTGGCTAGTTGCTTAACTGGCTGGCTAGCTATCTGGCTAGCTAGCTATCTAGCTAGCTAGCTGACTGGCTGGCTAGCTAGCTTGCGAGTTAACTGGCTGGCTAGCTAGGCAACTCGCCAGCTAGCTAGCTAACTAGGAGTTTCTTATTTCCTGAACAACTAGCTAGCCGGCTATCTACCTAGCTAGCTAGCCAGCTAGCTGAGGGCAGCTAGCTGGCTAGCTACCTAGCTAGCTAGCTGGCTAGCTAGCTAGCTAGCTAGCTAGCTAGCTAGCTGGCTGACCTCTGCGTCTTGCTGCTGCTGCTTCATCACTTCCAGCAGCCGCTGCCTCTCAGCTTCTGCCAAAAGCTCACAGGGGCCCCCCCCCTTAGCCTGGCCTCAGCAGCAGCACGGAGGGCCTGAGAAGCAACCCCTGAAAGCTTTCCCGTAGACCCTAAACCCTAAACCCTAAACCCTAAACCCTAGGACCTGTACTTTGAGAAGAGGCAGTACAGCCTTCGGGGCCCGGCTGTTCAAGCGCAGCGCTTCAACACCCCAAAACCCTAAACCCTAAACCCTAAACCCTAAACCCTAAACCCTGTCTCACTTTGATATATTTGGGGACGACCCCGAAGTTTTTATGTTTGACAAACTGCCCCACAAGGGTCTCTTTTGTTTCTTTTTCCTTTTCTTGAAGTGTACCCTTTTTGTCTCTTTTTAGGGCCTCCAGCAAACGCCGGGGGCCCCCGGGGGCCCCCCTTTCCCCAGTACCCTGACGCTGCAGGGGCCCCAGGGGCCCCCCACGTTGTGCCTTCTCCAGGGGCCCCTGGGGCCCCTGGGGCCCCTGAAGGGCCTTCTGAAGCCCTGGGGGCCCCCCTGGGGGCCCTTGGGGGGCCTCCCAAGGCCCCAGGGGCCCCCGGGGGGCCCCCTGCTGCAGGCCAAGTATCTTGGCAGCAATATGCTGTACCCTCAAGGCCTGGGTCTTTGTGGTCCTCACAAAAGGCCGTGGAGGCCCCTGAGGGGGCCCCTCGAGGGGCCCCTCGGGGGGCCCCTCAGGGGGCCCTTGGGGTTTTCCGCATTGCTGCACTTCATCAGGGGGCCCCTGGGGCCCCTGGAACCCCTGCTGCTGCTGACCATCTTGGGGCCCCTCGGGACCCCGGGGCCCCTGGGGCCCCCAGGGCCCCTGAGGCAATTGGGGCCCTCGAACCCCCTGAAACCGTTGAGATCCCTGGGGCCCCTGGGGCCCCCGGGGCCCCCGGGGCCCCTGGGGCGTCTGGGGCCCCTGGGGCGTCTGGGGCCCCTGGGGCCCCTGGGGCCCCTGGGGCCCCTGGGGCCCCTGGGGCCCCTGGGGCCCTAGGGGCCCCGGGGCCCTGTAGGCCTCCTGGGGCCCCCCGAGGCCCTGGGGCCCCCCGAGGCCCTGGGGCCCCCCGAGGCCCTGGGGCCCCCCGAGGCCTTTGTTTTGGTGGATTTGTTCAGATGGCATTAGGGGCCCCTGGGGGCCCCAGGGGGCTGAGTTGGAAGTTTTCATGTTTTGTTTGTTGGCTTGTGTTTGCCCTTTCGAGAAAAGTATATTTGGGGACTCTGGAGAAACTAAAGAGAGACTCTAGACTGAGCTGGGGCTTGGGCCGCCCAGCCGTAGTAGATCTAGGGTTTAGGGTTTAGGGTTTAGGGTTTAGGGTTTAGGGTTTAGGGTTTAGGGTTTAGGGCTTAGAAGGGCTTGGCGCTCGCCCTTCAGCTCTGGAGTCCCGAACTAAAATTTAGCCGCGCATCTTCAGACCGAGGGTATAGGGTTTATGGTTTAGGGTTTAGGGTTTAGGGTTTAGGGTTTAGAGCCTAGGGTTTAGGGTTTAGGGCCGAGCACGCAGGCTTCTCTCCGCGGCTCTCTGTTCCTTCTTTGAGCTGGAGAGGCCAAAACAAAATAAATAAATAAATAAACAAATTAATAAATTATAAATAAATAAATAAATAAATAAATAAATAAAGTAGTCAAGTTCTTGACTTCAGCTTGGGAAACGAGCGAAGCCCTGCTGCTGCTGCTGCTGCTGCTGCTGCTGCTGCTGCTGCTGCTGCTGCTGCTGCTGCTGCTTTGTGGTACTTTAGGTTCCATCTGTTTAGGGTTTCGGCTGCTGGATATCTCTGCCAAACCCTAAACCCTAAACCCTAAACCCTAAACCCCAAACCCTAGGCCCCAAACCAAGTGGCCCGTTTAAGGAGGGAGAGCAGCAATGACCACAGGGTCACTTCCACACAATGCCTGGGCTCCAAACCCTAGACGCCAAACCCTAAAACCTAAATCCTAATCCCTGAACCCTAAACCCTAAACCCTAAACCCTAAACCCTAGGCCTAAAACCCGGACCCCAACCCCTA
>NW_013655324.1:27599-37495 GCF_000499385.1 Eimeria necatrix
GCTGCTGCTGCCGCTGCACGAACCCGCCCTCGATAGGGCCCTCGGGGGGGGCCTCCCCACAGGCATGTTGGGGGAAGTTTGTGGAGCAGCAGGAAGTGGCAAGACACAGTTTGTGTTGTCAGTTGCTGCTGAGTGCGTGCTGCAGCAGCACCTGCTGCAGCAGCAGCGCCAGCAGCTGCTGCACTGCAGCAGCAGCAGCAGCAGCAGCAGCGGCGGGGTGGTTTACTACCTGCACTCGGAGGGGTCTTTCCCTGCCGGGCGCCTCGGGGAGCTGCTGCTGCAGCGGCTGCTGCGTCGCTCTGCAGCCAGCAGCAGCAGCAGCAGCGCAGCAGCAGCAGCAGCAACAGCAGCAAATCTGCTGCAGCAGATCCTGGTGGAGGAGATCAGCTGCGAAGAAGAACTTGTCTCCTGTCTCCTTTATAAGCTGCCAAGACTAATTGCTGCTAAGGGCCGCGTGTGTCTGCTGGTGGTGGATTCTGTTGCTGCGCTGCTGAAGCAAGGAGAAGCAGCAGCAGCAACAGCAGCAGCAGCAGCAGCAGCTCGCAACAGCAAGCTCGTCAGGCTTGCTGCGCTGCTTCGCAGAGTTGCTGCTGAACACAGCTGCTGCTGCCTCGTCGTCAACCACGTAGCAGCAAGAATAGCTCCAACTCCTGCAGCTGCTGCTGCAGCAGCAGCTGCTGCTGCTGCTGGGCAGCGCTGGCAGCAGCAGCAGCAGCAGCAGCAGCAAATAGACTTCGAGACAGAGGATGCCAAGAGGCGTCGTCTGGGTGACCCACAGCAGCAGCAGCAGCCGCTGATGCTGCAGCAGCAGCACGACTGGCCCCCAGCTGCAAACATGGCAGCAGCAGCAGCAGCAGCAGCAGCAGCACGAGCTGCTGCAGCAGCAGCAGACCCTCCGGGGGACCTGCGCGCTGCGCTGGGGGAGGTGTGGGGCAGCTGTCTCCATTACCGTCTCTTTTTGTCTCGAATATTTCCGCGCTGCAGCAGCGCAGACGCTGCTGCTGCGGAGGACTTTGCTGCTGCTGCTGCTGCTGCTGCTGCTGCTGCAGGCCAGCAGCAGCAGCAGCAGCAGCAGGTGTACGGACAGCTGGAGCGCATGCGTTGCATGCACGTTTTGTTCGCCCCACACCTGCCCCCCTCAGCAACTCCTTTTGCCGTCACAGAGGCAGGAGTTGTTGATGCCTAGCTGCTGCTGCTGCTGCTGCTGCTGCTGCTGCTGCTGCTGCTGCTGCTGCAGTGCGAGTGGCTTTTTGGAGTTCCGGTGTACGTACACCCCAGCAGCTGCTGCCAAGGGCTCTCTGCGTGCAACTAGTGCAGCAAAGAGACAAATAGACAAAAAGGAGAAAGTTTGGCAAATAAATCAAAAAAAGAGTCAAATAAAAGAATAATAAAAGAAAAATAGAATAATTAATTAAATTGAAATGACACAAAGAGACACAAAAACATAAGGAGACAATCTCCCTCCTTGCATGCTACAAACCAGTTTTAGGGCCCCCGGGGGCCCCTGGGGGCCCCTGGGGGGCCCCCCAAGGGCAGGGGGCCCCTTGGGGGTCCCAAAGGGGCCCCCAAGGGCAAGGAGGCCCCTGGGGGCCCCTCAGGGGCCCCCAGGGGTCCTGAGGAGCCCCGGGGCCCCCTGAGGGGCCCCCAGGGCCCCCGAGGGGCCCCCTAGGGGGCCCCTCATAGCCACAGGGTACTAACTCGTTTTCTTGGGCCCTCAGAGTAGCTGTACAGGCAATGGGGGGCCCCCTAAACGGCTCCTTGGGGGCCCCCTGCAAGAGTTGGGTTTTGCTGCTGCCAGCTGGAGCGTACAGCTGCAGCAGCTGCAGGAGCGGCTGCTGCTGCTGCTGCTGCTGCTGCTGCTGCAGCTTCTGTGCGGGGCTGTGGTCTCTGCTGCAGGTAGCAATGCTGCGCAAGTCGCAGTCATCTGCAGGCGCTGCAGCACAAAAGCAGCAGCAGCAGCAGCAGCAACAGCAGCAGCAGCAGCAGCAGCAGGCTTCAAAATAAGCGGCAGCATATAGATTTATCCCAACGGCCTAGAAAGCAGCAAAAGAGGGAAAGAGTCAAACCCAAAGACTAGGTAAAAAGGCAACAGCAGCAGCAGCAGCAGCAGCAGCAGCAGCAGCAGCAGCAGCAATGCGCCTACACGCATCAGGGGACTCCATCCCAAACTCAGGAATGAGGAGAGCTCCAAGGGGGCCCCCCAGGGGCCCCGCCAGGGGGCCCCCCAAAAGCTCCCTGAAAGGGCCTCCCAGAGGGCCCCCCAGGGGGCCCCCAGGAGGGCCCCCCGGGGGGCCCCCAGGGGGGCCCACCACGGGGGCCCCCGGGGGTACCCCCAGAGGGGCCCCCAGGGGCCCCCCTAAGGGGCCCCTCATGGGGGCCCCCAGGAAGTCCCCCAAGGGGCTCTTGGAAGGGACCCTCATGGGGGCCCCTAGGGGGGCCCACGTCGGTACTCCTGGGGGGCCCCACGGAAGGTCTTGCCTAGGGCTTGCTGCTGCTGCTGCTGCTGCTGCTGCTGCTGCTGCTGCTGCTGTGGGGGTATTTACTTTGGAACTGCTGCACGAGGGCCTCCTTGGGGTGTACGTACAGCCTGTGCTGCTGCATGCGTCAGCTGCTGCTGTTGGGGGCCTACGGTCAAAGACAATTACACGGGAGCGTGGCTGCTGCTGCTGCTGCTGCTGCTGCTGCTGCTGCTGCAGCTGCTGCTGCTGCACCAGCTGTTGCTGCACCAGCTGCTGCTGCTGCACCAGCTGCTGCTGTTCCTGCAGCTGGTGTTGCTGCTGCAGCTGCTGCCGCGATTGCTGTTGCTGTTGCTGCTGTGTAAGTAGCAGCTGCTGTTGCTGCTGCTGCTGCAGCTGCTGCTGCTGCTCTAAAAGCAGCAGCTTCTGTTGCTGCTGCTGCTCTACGAGCAGCAGCTGCTGCTGCTGCTGCTTCATGAGCAGCAGCTGCTGCTGCTGCCGCTGCTCATTCGAAGGCGTGCAGCAGCAGCAGCAGCAGCAGCAGCTTCCTTCCTCCCCCGGGAAAGCGGCTCCCCTTCTAAGTGTCTCCTGTACCCTAGGGGCCCCCAGGGGGGGCCCCCTGTTGCCACCAACTGTACCCTCCAAGCAGCAGCTTAGGGGGGCCCCTACCCCCGTGGGGGGGCCCCCCAGCAAACAGGGGGGCCCCCCAGAGGGCCCCTTTAGTACCACAGGGGCCCCAGCAGCTTCAGCGGGCTGCGAAGCACTGGGGGGCCCCCCATGATTTGGGGGGCCCCCAAGGGCCCTCGGAGGGGCCCCACATTTTGGGGGGCCCCCAATCACTTGCAGACCTACTTGGGGGCCTCTTGGGGGGCCCCCTTCAGCTTGGGGGCCCCCACCCACTGGGGGGCCCCCCTCTGATTCGGGGGCCCCGTCTTTGGCTGCGAGGCAGGCAGCTTACGTCTGCTGCTGCTCCCCCTCTTCTGCTGCTGCTGCAGTTGCTGCTGCTGCTGCTGCAGTGTCTCCTTTTTGGTTGACGGAGCTCCAAGGGCCCTCAGAGAGCCTCGGGGGGGCCCCAGGGGCCCCCCGGGGGCCCTCAGGGGCCCCACAGGGGGCCCCCTGGGTTCTCTGGAAAGTTGTAGGGTTTATAGGTAGGGGTTCAGAAGCAGGGAGTTTCCTGGGGCCACTTGCTGCTGCTGTTGTTGTTGTTGCTGCTGCTGCTGCTGCTGCTGCTGCTGCAGTTGCAGGCGCTGAGGCTACGGTTTGGGGCCCTTGGGAGCCCTCCAAGCCCCTGAGGGCCCTCAGGGGCTCTGCAGGGGGCCCCTCTGGAGCCCCCAGAGGGGCCCCCAAAGGGGCCCACGAAGGGGCCCCCAAAGGGGCCCCCGAAGGGGCCCCCAAAGGGGCCCCCAAAGGGGCCCCCGAAGGGGCACCCAGAGGGGCCCCCAAAGGGGCCCCCGAAGGGGCCCCCAAAGGCGTCCCCGAAGGGGTCCCCGAAGGGGCCCCCAAAGGGGCCCCCGAAGGGGCCCCCAAAGGCGTCCCCGAAGGGGCCCCCGAAGGGGCCCCCAAAGGGGCCCCCGAAGGGGCCCCCAAAGGCGTCCCCGAAGGGGCCCCCGAAGGGGCCCCCATAGGGGCCCCCATAGGGGCCCCCGAAGGGGCCCCCAAAGGGGACCCCGGAGGGGCCCCCAAAGGGGCCCCCGAAAGGACCCCCTGGGGAGCTCCTGTGGGGGCCCCGAGGGGGGCCCCCAAGGGGGACCCCAGGGGGGCCCCAGCAGGGGCCCCCATGGGGGCCCCAGCAGGGGCCCCCATCATCCTAATGGCTGAAAGGGCAGCAGCAGCAGCTGTGTAGTCTTTTTCTGTGCTTTTGATGTGCTGCAGCCATTCTGCAAACCCCAATTCCATTTCTCCTGCAGCACAAACCCTAAACCCTAAACCCTAATCCTTAAACCCTAAACCCTAGAATGTAGGGTGTCGTGTGTAGTGCCTCTGCTCTCCGGTGGCCCATAGCAACATGCCAGGTTTTAGGAAATAGGGTTTAGGGTTTAGTGTTTAGGGTTTAAGCTCTCGGGTGGTCTAGAATTTAGGCTTTAGGGTTTAGGGTTTAGGGTTTAGGGTTTAGGGTACGTAGGGGTTTCAAATTATTTGAAGTGATAAATTTTCTGTAGAGCTTCAGAAGGGACATCCCGAAGCGCTCAAGAGCCTGGAAACGCACCCCAAACCCTAAACCCTAAACCCTCGGCCCTAAACCCTAAACCCTAAACCCTAAACCCTAAACCCTAAAGTTTGAATTTTTCTCGCTTAGGACTATCCCCTAAATGCCCAAATGGTTACGCCTCACGCGCTAAACCCTAGACGCTAGCCCCTCGGCTCCAAACCCTAAACCCTAAACCCTAAACCCTAAACCCTGACCTGCAGCTTCTTGTTTGCAAGAACAATTTGTAGAGAAAGAAAACGCAGGGTTTGCGCTGTCTCCCGCTGCTTCTCTTGCTGCTGCTGCTGCTGCTGCTGCAGCAGCAGCCGCTCCTTTAGGGCTTTTTTCTCTTGGGCAACAGCGCGGGCGCTCAGGCGGCTCTGAAGCGCAAACCCTAAACCCTAAACCCTAAACCCTAAACCCTAAACCCTAAACCCTTCATCCCAAACCGTAGCTGTTAGCTCTAAACCCTAAACCCTAGACGCTGGCCTGTGACGCGAGAGAGGCTCTCCTCAACCCTCCACTCACTCCCTAAACCCTCAGCACTGACTACTGGCTGGACCTAAACCCTAAACCCTAAACCCTAAACCCTAAACCCTTGAACAAAGTATTTAAGTTTCATGCAAAAAGAACAAGAGGCTCAGATAACAGCAAACGACCCACGGCTGCGAAAAGGTATTAAACCCTAAACCCTAAACCGTAAGCCCTAAACCCTACACTCTAAACCCTAAACCCTAAACCCTAAACCCTTGCTCCAGAAGGCCTCACCCTCTCCTCCTGCGCTGCCTTTGTGACTCCCTGAAGCCTCCTGCACAGCACGCAAACCGGCCCCAAACCCTAAACCCTAAACCCTAAACCCTAAACCCTAAACCCCCGAAATGGCTCAGTGCGGGAGGCAGCAGCGGGGAAAGAAAAGGACAAAAGACAACAGAAACAAAAGGAGATAAATAAAAAAGAAAAGAAAACAAAAAGAAGAAAATAAAAAGATAAAAGAAGAAATAAATTTAAAAAAGAAAAAAAGAAAAAAAACAAATCTCACTCTTTAAAAAGAGCCGCTCGGCGCCTCGCCAGACTCTCCTTTTCCTTCAGGGCCTTCGGCAAACCCCAAACCCTAAACCCTAAACCCTAAACCCTAAACCCTAAACCCTAAACCCTAAGCCCTAGGCTCTAAGCGCATTTTTCAAGTCAAATGCCGCATGCATGCAAAACCTTTGGCAAAAATCCCAAGTCCCTGTTCACCAATTGAACTTCGTCGAGGGTTTAGGGTTTAGGGTTTAGGGTTTAGGGTTTAGGGCTTGAGTCACTTGAAAGCGGTGTTCATTTCCGTTGCGTTTATTTGCTGCTTTGATCTGCCTGATTTGAAGCTGAAGAATAAAAAGAAGGAAAGGGGGGACAAAACTAAAGAGAAAAAAAATAAACCCTAAACCCTAAACCCTAAACCCTAAACCCTAAACCCTAAACCCTAAACCCCTCAAACCTGCCTGCAGCTTCTCCTCCTTTTTCTTCCACTTGTTCTCTGCCACTGTCATTTTGTGCTTCAACTCGAAGTACTCTGCGAACCCCGCCTAAACCCCAAAACCCTAAACCCTAAACCCTAAACCCCCACTGGATTCTAAACCCCTAAACCCTCAAGCCTTAAACCCTAAACCCTAAACCCTAAACCCTAAACCCTAAACCTCTCCAACTTACTCTCAGCGAATCGCAGTGCATCTGCCTTGTAAACCGCCGAGCTGTACGTACACCCAAGCAATGAGTATTAAGCCTATGGTTTGGACTTCAGGGTTTAGGGTTTAGGGTTTAGGGTTTATGGCTTAGGGTTTAGGTTTTAGGGTTTAGGGTCTGGAAGCTGGGGCTACAAAGCCCACGGATCTGCTGCTGCAGACCCAGGTGCTGCTGCTGCTGCAGTTGATGCTGCGGTTGTTGTTGAGGCTTCTGCTTCTGCTGCTGCTGCTGCTGCTTCTGTTGTTGCTTCAGCTGCAGCTGCTGCTTCTGCTGCTGCTGCTGCTGCTGCTGCTGCTGCTGCTGCTTCTTCACTGAACTCCTGCGCAGCGAAGATAGAGGCTTCGGGGTCCTAAGCATTTAGGGCTTAGGTTTGGGGGTTTAGGGTTTGGGGTCTAGGGTTTAGGGTTTAGGGTTTAGGGTCTGTTCTGCAGTTGTGTCTGCGGGGTTTGATTCTGTTCTTCGGCTTAGCCTCTTAATGAAAACCCTAAACCCTCACGCCATCGGCCCTAATCCTAAACCCTAAGTCCCGAGCGCTGAACCCTAAACCCTAAACCCTAAACCCTAAACCCTAATGCATACCTGCAACAATTCAGCAGGTGCTGACACAGTTTCCTGCTGGGAAGAAGGAGGCGTCTGGCTGCGCGAGTTCGAGGGTTTTGGGGTTTCTGAGGGTTTAGGGTTTCCCGAGGGTTTAGGGTTTTCCGAGGGTTTAGAACTTCTCAAGGGTTTAGGGTTTGTTGAGGGTTTAGGGTTCAGGGTTTTCGAGCTTGAAAGACCCCGGTTGCCTCTGCAGCACAACATACTGCAGCCAAGTGCTTCTCAGGCCTCTTTAGGGTTTAGGGTTTAGGGTTTAGGGTTTAGGGTTTTCGGCTGCAGGGCCTCCTGACCTTCCAGGGGCCCTCAGCCCCCTCAGGGCCTTCTGGGGGCCCAACGAGTTCTCTATAGCCCCGCTGCTGCTGTTTGCTGCTGCTGCTGCCGTTACTGCTGCTGCTGCTGCTGCTGCTGCTGCTGCTGCTGCTGCTGGCGTTGCTGCTGCTGCTTTCGGGGTTGCTGCTGCTGCTGCAGCAGAAAGGAAAGAACCGCTACGACGCAGCAGTTTGTGACCAAGCACCTAAACCCTAAACTCTAACTGTAAACCCTAAACCCTAATACTCAAACTCAAACCCTAAACCCTAAACACTAAACCCTCAAAGCCTAAACCCTAGACTGTGAACACACAAGGCGCAGGCCACCGAGCTCTCCACGTGCGGCAGCTGCTGGTGGTCTAGGGTTTAGGGTTTAGGGTTTAGGGTTTGAGGTTTCGTACAGCGCAGGCCCTCCGTTTCGGCCTTTGCTGCTATTTGCTTCTCTTTGCTCGAAAGCCAAATCGTGGACGCCTCCACAGTGGAAACCTGTGCAAAACCCTAAACCCTAAACCCTAAACCCTAAACCCTAAACGCCAAACCCTAAACCCTAAACCCTAACGCTGTGCCGTAAAACTTGCACAGCCTGGGACCCCGCGGCATCACACGGCAGGGTCTGGCTCTTGCCTGGAAACCCTAAACTCCAAACCCTAGGCCCTAAACCCTAAACCCTAAACCCTAAACCCTAAACCCTAGCTTGTGAGTTGTTTACTGTTGGAGAGTCCTGCTCTTGCTGCAGCTCTAAAAGCTGCTTCATTTCTTTTGGGGGTTTTGCAGCTGCGGGCGAAAAGCCCTTCTCTGCGCAAAACATTAACTAATTAATTAATTAATTAATTAATTAATTAATTAATTAATTAATTAATTAATTAATTAATTAGTGAATTAATTAATTAGTGAATTAATTAATTAATTAATTAGTTAGTTAATTAATTAATTAATTAATTAGTTGATTAATTAATTAATTAGAACTTTACCAATTAATTAGTAATCTGATAAATTAATACTTTTTTCATTTCATATTTTTTCTGCTGTTTTGTCTTTTTTTGTCTCTTTGCAGCTAAAGCCTTGGGGGCCCCTCACCTTCACTCTGGGGGCCCCCGGGGCCCCCGGGGGGCCCCCCGGGGCCCTCGGGGGCCCCTGGGGGCCCCCAAGAACTAAAAGAAGAGGCAGAAGAGAAGGAGGGGGCCCCCCTTTTCAGCTGCTGCCCAAGGGCCCCCTGAGGAGACAAAGCAAGTCTCAAATCTTCTGCAGAAATGCAGCGGAAGAGGGGCCCCTCTAAGGCCTTGGGGGGCCCCCCAAAGTTCTTGGGGGCCCCCCTGTGGGGGCCCCCCACAGGGGGCCCCCACAGGGGGCCCCCCTCTAGCAAACTCAGAAGCGGGGCCCCTAGGGGCCCCCAAGGGAGAGCCCCGGGGGGCCCCCCGGGGGGACCCCCAGAGGCCCCTAGGGGCCCGCAAGAGGGGCCCCCAGGGGGCCCCCCAGGGGCCTGGCGGATGGAGGGGGCGCAGAGGGTTTGAGGGGCCATTTTGGAATTTTGATTTGAGGTGTATGTACACCCTAGAGGGTAAAACTGGGAACTGGAAACAGCATGGTGGACTAAATAGTTGAAATTATGTTTTTAAATATATTTATTTTAAAAAGAATTGTTTTTCTGGTTATTATTGGCGGCTGGGTGTCGGGGGTTCAGTGGCAGGGGATGCTGAGGTGTATGTACACCTCAGTTTGTCCCGCAGCAACCCGTGCATCTGTTTGCATTTCTAATTTGCATTTATTTTTATTAATTCTTTTTTGAACAATTAAATCAAACTCGCGGCGCCTAAGATCCCGAACAGCGCAAACAGCAGCAGCAAGCCCCAGCCCCAGCCGCTGCTGCTGCTGCTGCTGCTGCTGCTGCTGCTGCTGCTGCTGCTGCTGCTGCTGCATGCGTTTCTCATGGGATCGATCTCGTTTCCCTTTGCAGGTGTACGTACACCTCAGCGCGCACCCATGTGACCCTTTAATCCGCATCACTCCGCGGGGCAGATTGAGCACCTCTGGCGCCTGCAAACCCTAAACCCTAAACCCTAAACCCTAAACCCTAAACAGCGGGCCTCACCGGGTTGCTGCTGCTGCTGCACTGGCTTCTTGCTTCTCCCTAAACCCTTTTCCCCTCAGCAGCTCCTCAAAACCCTCACAAGCGTAGGGGCCCCCCGCCGGCCCCCAGGGGCCCTTCCAGGGGCCCCTGCAGCAGCAAGAGGGCCCAGCCAGCAGCAGCAGCAGCAGCAGCAGCAGCAGCAGTTCCTGCTGCTGCAGCAAAACTCGACTCCCCCTCCGCCGTCTCCGGCGCAAATGTCCACATACGCAATAGGGGGCCCCCAGCCCCTGGCCTGCGAAGTGCTGCCGCTGTACGCGCTGGAAGTGGATGGGGTCTTTGTGGGTCTTCGGCACAAAAGGGGGCCCCCCGAGGGCCTCCGAAATAACAACAACCCCACCATTTTGGCTTTGGAGGGGCAGCTGCGGGCAAACCCTTTTGACCGGCAAACTTGGGAGGCGCTGCTGGCTGTGGGGCTGTGCTGCTGCTGCTGCTGCTGCTGCTGCTGCTGCTGCTGCTGCTGCTGCTGCTGCTGCTGCTGCTGCTGCTGCTGCTGCTGCTGC
>NW_013655325.1:0-1909 GCF_000499385.1 Eimeria necatrix
CAGCAGCAGCAGCAGCAGCAGCAGCAGCAGCAGCAGCAGCAGCAGCAGCAGCAGCAGCAGGACTTGTCTGAGCATGAGGGGCAGCAGCATGAAGTGGTAGTCGTAAATGAGAATGACATCTCCTTCGACATAGTTTGCTGCAACAGCAGCAGCAAACTCTTGGTTCATCAGCACGTAGCCCTGGAAGTCCAGGTGCGAGAAGCCAGTCCCTGAAAATAAATAAATAAATAAATAAATAAATAAATAAATTAATTAATTAATTAATTAATTTAATTAATTAATTAATTAATTAATTTGTTTTGGCTTTTGTTTGGTCCCTCTTTTGTTTTATTTGGCTGTTTATTCGCGGCGAAAGCATTTTTGCTGCAGCAGCAGCAGCAGCAGCTGCTGCTGCTGCTGCTGCTTGCTGCTGTGCTGCTGCTGCTGCTGCGGCAGCAAGACGGCGAGCGGGCTCTTCGCCCGGAGCGCCACTTCAGCTGCTGCAGCAGCGCCTGCTGCAGCAGCTGCTGCTGCAGCAGCACACCGCCGCCACCGCCGCCGCCGCTGCTGCTGCTGCTGCTGCTGCTGCTGCTGCTGCTGCTGCTGCTGCTGCTGCTGCTCACCGACAGGGGGCGTTCTGCAGTGGAAAAGAGTGTTGAGGATTTGTTCGGCAAAGCATTCTTTTTGTGCTGCTTTGGAAAGCAAAAGGGGACAAACATGGGGGTAGCTGTCTTTGACTCGCAGCAGCAGCTGCTGCTTGATGAGCTGCTGCTCCGAAGCAGTAAACCCTAATTCAGAGAGTTCAAACCCTAAATCAGCGATTAACAAACTCCGCACAAACGGCCGCAACGTGCTGCTGATGTCCCACGCAATGTCGGAAGCACTTATCGTCACCAGGCCCTCCTCCGCTGCGCTGCTGCTGCTGCTGCTGCTGCTGCTGCTGCTGCTGCTGCTGCTGCTGCTGCTGCGGCTGCTGCGGCTGCTGCTGCTGCTCCGACGGCTCTGGCTCCGGCTGCTCGCGCTGCTGCGCCGGCTCCCAGGCGCCTCGGACCCCGCTCCTCGCTCCTGCTGCTGCTGCTGCTGCTGCTGCTGCTGCTGCTGCTGCTGCTGCTGCTGCTGCTGGCGGTGGTGATGGTGGTGGTGGTGGTGGTGGTGGTGGTGGTGGTGGTGCCCTCCTTCTGCTGCTGCTTCTGCTGCTGCTGCTGCTGCTGCTCCTGGGTCTGTCGGACTCGGCAGAGACGGACACGGCTGCGACTTGCTGCTGCTGCTGCTGCTGCTGCTGCTGCTGCGGCCGATGCTAACGCTATCAGCTACCTCCACTGCTTGCTGCCTGTCCCCCGCTTCATCCGTCTGCTGCTGCTGCTGCTGCTGCTGCTGCTGCTGCTGCTGCTGCTGCTGGTGATGGTGATGGTGATGGTGGTGCTGGTGGGTACTTTCTTCTGAAAATGCATGCGCGGGCCCTCCCACGGAGGGCCCCCCCAGCTGTTCCCCAGGGGGCCCCCCGATGGGGGCCCCCATGGGGGCCCCCGTGGGGGCCCCCTGGGGGGCCCCCTGGGGGGCCCCCGCGGGGGCCCCCTGGGGGGCCCCCAGCAGCAAATTGCGAATGGCTTTGCCCCTGTGGGGCTCCAGCTGCATTTCGCTGCGGACTCTCCGCAGCAGCTCTTGAGCCATTGCGAGGGAACGCAGACGATTGGCGTCTCTGCTGCAACTCTCCCCTTCCAACTGGGGCCCCCCGGGGGCCCCCAGGGGGCCCCCTAGGGGCCCCCCCAGGGGGCCCCCCAGGGGGCCCCCCAGGGGGCCCCCCAGGGGGCCCCCCAGGGGGCCCCCCAGGGGGCCCCCCAGGGGGCCCCCCAGAGAGCTCCCCAGGGGGCCCCCCAGGGGGCCCCCCAGGGGGCCCCCCAGGGGGCCCCCCAGGGGGGCCCCCAGGGGG
>NW_013655325.1:2009-17009 GCF_000499385.1 Eimeria necatrix
CCCCAGGGGGGCCCTCGAGGTGGAGAAGTTTCGGAAGCCTTCTTGGGAGCCAGAGGAAGATGCAAAGGAGCTGTCGAGACACTCCAGAGTGTGGGGCCCCACAGATGAGAAGGAACGAAGGGGGGGAGACACCGGGGCCTCAGGAGACACTGCAGCAGGTGCTGCTGCTGCTGCTGCTGCTGCTGCTGCTGCTGCTGCGGGCGGTGCTGGTGGGTCTACGCCTGGCTGGCTGTTTGTGTCTGCGGCGGAGACTGAGGCGGCTACAGCGGCCGGGTCGTGCTGCCGCTGCTGCTGCTGCTGCTGCTGCTGCTGCTGCTGCTGCTGCTGCTGCTGCAGCAGCAGCTGCTCGAGTTTGTCGTGGCAGTTTGCTGCTACTCGAACATCAAAAGGAAGCCGACGAACAACTATAATGCACTTTCCTTTAAAACTATTTACCCAACGCTCAGCAGCAAAAGAGGCCAAGTTGAGGGCCCTGGGGGCCCCCCCGGAGGGTACTTCTTGCCACAAGGGGCGGGTCAGGGGGCCCCCCCGGGGCCCCTGGGGGCCCCCCGGGGGGCCCCCCCGGGGGCCCCCGGGGGGCCCCCCGTAGCGGCTTCTTTCCTTGTCTTCGTAGCGCCCCAGACCCTCTGAGAAGAAGAGCCGCGCCCGTCTGCTGCTGGTGCTGCTGCTGCTGCTGCTGCTGCTGCTGCTGCTGTTGCTGCTGAGCGCGGTGGCGTGGCGCAGCCCGTGCAGCAGCAGCTGCTGCCGCTGCTGCTGCGGCAGCCGCTGCTGCTGCTGCTGCTGCTGCTGCCAGTGAGAAAGGCATGCGCTGTCTGCTGAGGCCCCCCGCTCCCGAGACCTGCAGGGGCCCCCCCCTTTTGCTGCTGCTGCTGCTGCTGCTGCTGCTGCTGCTGCTGCGTCGCTCAGCAGCTGCTCGGAGCTTCCTCGGACACTTGCGGGGGCAGAGTCGCCGCAGCCACACAGTGGGTGGCCATCAGCTGCTGCTGCTCCTGCTGCAGCTGCTGCTGTTGCTGCTGCTGCTGCTGTTGCTGCTGCTCCTAGAGACGCGAAGCCACGAGCAAGGCTGCTGCTGCTGTCCCCAGCAGCAGGTCCTGCTGCACCTGCTGCGCTTGCCGGGCCTGCTGCTGTTCCTGCTGTTTCTGCTGCTGCTGCTGCTGCTGTTTGTGCTGCTGCTGCTGCTGCTGCTGGCGCGCTCTGAGATACTGGCGAGCAGCGCCTGTGTTGGGCTTCCCCTTGTTGCTGCTGCTGCAGCTCCCGCTGCTGCGGCTCCTGCTGCTGCGGCTCCTGCTGCTGCGGCTCCTGCTGCTGCGGCTGCTGTTGCTCCTGCAGCTGCTGCGGCTGGTGCTGCTGCTGGTCTTGCAGCTCCTGCTGTTGCTGCTGCTGCGGCTGCTGCTGCTGCTGGTCTTGCTGCTGCTGCTGTTGCTGCTGCTGCTGCTGCTGCTGCTGCTGCTGCTGCTGAGCAGCAACGCCAAGGTTCAGGGAGAACCTGCCGTTGTTAGCTGCGCGCAGCACCTGCAGCTGCTGCTCCAGTTCTGCTGCTGCGAGCCCGCTTGCTGCCTGCTGCGCCTTTTGCTGCTGCTGCTGCTGCTGCTGCAGCGGGAAGGCCAGCAGCTCCGGAGGCAGCGGAGCTCCCAGGGGAGGGAGAACAGCAGCAGAAGAGGCCCTGCGAGCAACTGCTGCTGCTGCTGCTGCTTCGGAGACTGCTGTTTGCACTGAGGCGCTGCGGGGGCCCCTGCTGCAGTGCTGCAGCAGCCCTGCTGCAGCAGCTGTGGGGCCCCACAGCGAAGACACAGGAGACAGACACTGCAGCAGAGGGCCCCGCGGAGACAGCTGCCGGCCCCTGCTGCTGCTGCCTTTCTGCTGACGGCCAGCAGCAGCAGCAGCAGCAGCAGCAGCAGCAGGGGAGGCGTGCAAGCTGGAGGAGACTGGCGGAGCCTCAGAAGCAGCAGGTTTAGCTGCTGCTGCGTCAGCAGCAGCAGCAGCAGCAGCAGCAGCAGCAGCAGGTTTTGCTGCTGCTGCAGCACCAACTGCTGGTGCTGACCGAGTAGCGGCCTTCTCAAGCCCCGTAGAAGAACCCTGGCTGCTGCTGCTGCTGCTGCTGCTGCTGCTGCTGCTTCTGCTGCTACCACTCCTGTTGCTGCTGCTTCCGATTGCTGCTGCAGCATTCTGTTCTGCTCCCCTGCCGCCGCTGCCGCCATCTGCAGGTGCAGCAGGAGCAGCAGCAGGAGCAGCAGCAGGAGCAGCAGCAGGAACAGCAGCAGGAGCAGCAGCAGGAGCAGCAGCAGGAGCAGCAGCAGGAGCAGCAGGAGCAGCAGAAGAAGCAGCAGCAGCTCTGCCAAGCAGCCGCGAGGAGCTCCGAAGAGGTGCTGCCTCCCTCTGCGAACTGCGGGGGGCCTGAGCAGCAGCAGCAGCAGCAGCAGCAGCAGCAGCAGCAGCAGCAGCAGCAGAAGCATCCGCCTGCGGAGCCTCACCCAGTTGCAGTCTTCTGCTTCTGCTGCTGCTGTTGCTGTTGCTGCTGCTGCTGCTGGAAAGGCCGATGCTGCTGCTCTTCAGCAACGCTGTAGGGGAGACTGAGTCATTCGCATCTTGCTGCTGCTGCTGCTGCAGCAGCTCCTGCTGCTGCTGCAGCTGCTGCTGCTGCTGCTGCAACTGCTGCAGCTGCTGCTGCAGCCGGTGGTGGTGGTGGTGCTGCTGCTGCTGCTGCGCTGCTGCGTCTGCGTTGAAGGCTGCAGCAAACCCTTCTCTGGGAGCAGCAGCAGCACTGCGGTGGCGCTGCAGCTGCAGCAGCAAGTTGCTGCTGCGAGGAGACGGCAAGGGGCCCGCAGAGACACTTCGAGGTGCTGTGGGAGCAGACCTGCTGCTGCTGCTGCTGCTGCTGCTGCTGCTGCTGCTGCTGCTGCTTTTGGCGTTATGAGTGTTTAGCTTGGCCACAAGCTCTTCTTCCGCTGCTGCTGGTGCTGCTGCTGGTGCTGCTGCTTCTTTTGCTGGTGCTGTCGTTGTTCCTGCTGCTTCTGCTGCTGCTGCTGCTGCTGCTGCTGCTGCTGCTGCTGCTGGTCCTAGGCCAGACTCGTTGAGACTTCCGGGTTGGTTCTTGTCGGAAAATGCTGTCTGCTGCTGCTGCTGTTGCTGCAGTTGCTGCAACTGCCTTAGCTGCTGCTGCTGCTGCTGTTGCTGCTGCTGCAGCAGCTGCTCCAGCCGCTGCTCCTCCAGCGTCTGCTGCACTTTCTCTTGCTGCAGAGGTAAGACGCCATCAAAACTAAATCTCCGCTTCTCCTGTTGCTGCTGCTGCTGCTGCTGCTGCTGCTGCATTTGCTGCAGCTGCTGCAGCTGCTGCAACTGCTGCTGCAGCTGCGGCCGTTGCTGCTGCTGCCACGTCTGCTGCGCTGGAGCCGCCGAGGGAGGCAACATCCCGCAGGCCCCGTGTTGTGGCTGCTGCTGCTGCTGCTGCTGCTGCTGCTGCTGCTGCTGCAGATGCTGCTGCAGGGCTTGATGCTGCAGATGCTGCTGCAGAGCTTGATGCTGCGCTTCCTGCTGCTGCTGGCTCAGCTGCTGCTGCTGTTCAAGCTGAAGTTGCTGGGAAAATCCCCGCAGCAGCTGCTGTTGATGCTGCTGCTGCACTTGCTGCTGCAGTAAATGCGGGGGCTGCTGCTGCAGCCACTGAGGCTCTTGCTGCTGCAGCAGCTGCTGCTGCTGCTGCGGCAGCTGCAGCACCTCGTGACCAGGTGCTGTGTAGCGATGAGGCGGCGGCGCCGTTTGCTGCCATTGCTGTTGCTGTTGCTGCTGCTGCTGCTGCTGCTGCTGCTGCTGCAGCTCTTCCTGGAGCTGCTGCAGCTGCTGCTGATTCTCAATTAGGCGAGGCAGCAAAATGTTTTGGGGTTGGGTCCTGCTGCCAAAGTGGGCTGTGCCAAGCAGCAGCGGCTCCTGCTGCTGCTGCTGCTGCGATTCCGGTTGTCGTTGCTGCTGCTGCTGCTGCTGCTGCTGCAGCAACTGGCATTCCAGCTCTTGGTTGCCAAGCAGCTGCTGCTGGATTCCCTGCTGCAGTGAACTCTGTCGAATGGGAGCAGCAGCAAGCGGCTGCTGCCCTGTCAAGGCTTGTCGTGCTGCCTGCTGCTGCTGCTGTAGCTGCTGCTGCTGCAGCTGCTGCTGCTGTAGCTGCTGCTGCTGTAGCCGCTGCTGCTGTAGCCGCTGCTGCTGCAGCTGTTGCTGCTGCAGCTGTTGCTGCTGCAGCTGTTGCTGCTGCAGCTGTTGCTGCTGCAGCTCTTGCTGCTGCAGCTCTTGCTGCTGCAGCTCTTGCTGCTGCAGCTGTTGCTGCTGCAGCTCTTGCTGCTGCAGCTCTTGCCGCTGCAGCTGCTGCTGCTGCAGCTGCTGCTGCTGCAGCTGCTGTTGCTGCTGCTGCAGCTGCTGTTGCTGCTGCAGTGGTTGTTCTGCCCATTGCTGCGACTGCATCAAATAGTGCTGCGGATCAGAGAGGACTTCGCGAATGGCGCGGGTCTGCTGCTGCTGCTGCTGCTGCTGCTGCTGCTGGGTCCCTGGAGGGGTCAGTGCGAATGGAGCAGCAGCAGCAGCAGCGGCAGCAGCAGAAGCATCAATAGTTGGAGGCGCTTCCGCCCTCTGTTGTAGCATTTGCGGCTGCAGCGGCAGCGCCTGCTGCTGCTGCTGCTGCTGCTGCTGCTGCTGCTGCTGCTGAGATTGCACGGGACGCGACTCATAGCTCAGCGGCAGACCCATAGAAAAAGGAGCATCCCGTGCTGCGGCCGCGGGAGTTGAAGGTGCAGCAGCAGCAGCAGCAGCTGCTGCTGCTGCTGCTGCTGCTGCGTCAGTTGCTGCAGGGGCGGTCCCCCCAGCAGCAGGCAAAGCCTGATCCGCTGGTGTATCCTCCATTCTTGAGGAATAGTTGCTGTTGCTGTTGCTGCTGCTGCTGCTGCGTGCAGTGCTGCTGCTGCTTCCGCTGCTGCTGCTGCTGCGCAGCCGCAAGTGACCCTGTGAGCCGCACTGCGCGCACAGCCGTTATTGGCGCTTCTATTTCTTCTTTTTAATTTAATTTTGAAATAAATTAGTCAATTAATTCGGAAAAAGAAGATATTTAATGGAAAGAAGGTCTCAAACGCCGCAGACAACAGCGCCGCCAGCAGCACGCAGACCACTGGTCACCAGGGTCTGCTTCGGGGCTGGAGCATTTGCTTCTTTTTGCTGCCACAATTAATTAATATTGATAATATTAATTAATTAATTAATTAATTAATTAATTAATTAATTAAATGTAATTAATGAATTCAAATGCACTGATTGACAAAAGAGCAGCAGAGCAGGAAGCTCCTGGACCTGCCTATACACCCCGCGGGCGCGCCCCGCCCAGCTTTTCGCCCAAAGGCTCGTTTCAGCTTTTTGTTGAAATCTTTTTAATTTAAATATTTAAAAATTAAATTAAATTAAAAAAAGAGTTTTATAAAAGTATTTTAGTTGAATTAAAACAGTTTTTTGTGCTGCACGCACAAGAGTCGCCGGTGTGCACTTCAGCTTTTCTGCTTTTGTTCGGTGACGAAGAGTTTGCTGCTGCAGCAGACTAAGAGGCGCAGCAGCAGCAGCAGTAGTAGCAGTGGCTGCAGCAGCAGCAGCAGTAGTAGCAGTGGCTGCAGCAGCAGCAGCAGTAGTAGCAGTGGCTGCAGCAGCAGCAGCAGCAGTAGTAGCAGTGGCTGCAGCAGCAGCGGCAGCCGAGCTGCAGCTACTGCAGCAGCAGCAGCAATAGGAGCTTCAGAATCACCCGCAGCAACAGCAGCTGCAACAGCAGCTGCAGCTGCAGCTGCAGCAGCAGCTGCAGCTGCAGCAGCAACTGCAGCCTCCATGTACTGCTGCTGCTACTGCTACTACAATTACTGCTGCAGCTGCTGCTACTATCACTACTACTTCTGCTGTTGCTGCTGCTTGTGTTGCTGCTGCTGCTGCTGCTGCTGCTGCTGCTGGAGCTGACAGTAATCCTGTTTGCCAGGTGTGAAGACAAAACAAATAAAAGTAAATTGACATTAAATTAAAATGCCATTTTCGAACTTGGAGAGAGAAAAGCATTTAACAGATAATAAAAGGATAAAAAGGAAATTAAAAATGAATTAATTTGAACAGCAATATTAAAAAGAAACAGAAAAAGCGCATTAACAATGTCTTCTCTTTGCCTCCTCCTTGACTTTATTTTAACTTTTTTATTCTGAATAAAAAGCCATCAAATGCACTTTTTAATTCTGTGCATATCTTCGCGAAAAGAAAGAAAATAAAAGCAAAAAAGAATCCAAAAGTATCTTTTATTTGGCATATTATTTGAAGTGACCTTTGGGTTACTTCATTTCTTAAAATGTTTTATTTCTTTCATTCATTTCCAGGCTGCAGTGTACATACACCGGAAAACCAGAAAGCCAAAAAATCCGAAAAGCTGAAGTGCGCTGAGCTGTACATACACCGGAACTGCGCAGGCGTTTTTTGCGGATTTTGTGGTGTATGTACACCACCGAGTAAACACCAAAATGTTGCAAATTGGACTTCAAGTGTTACATTATTTTATGCTTTAGAGAGTCTATAAATAGACTAGAAATAAATAAATATTTGAAAAGATAAATTAAATATCCTTTTTGCATGTTGCATGCACTTTAGGCTGTTTGTTGGCCACAAGGCCCCAAAAGCCGCAGCAAAGAAGGCGCACTTTTCGCAGCTTTTAATGAAAATAAAAACAATAAATAATAAAAAAACATTAAAGAAGAAAAAGACAAAAAGAAAGAACTAAAAATTCCCCACAATGGGCTCATGGATCGCCATTTCCATTTTGGGCATTTTGCAAGATACACTTCGCGTTCAGGTGTCTGTACACTCGAAGCAAGGTGTCTATTCTGTAATTCGCAGAAAGCATTTAAATTCAAATCTTTTTTTCATTTAATTTAAAGAGACAAAATGGAAAATAAAAGATATTTAAAATGTTTGGATCATGGCCTAAAATGCCCTTTTGCATGAGGGCCGGTGTAATTTCAAGAAAAGTCCAAAAGTGCGGGAGAGGGGGCCAGCGGTGGTTTTTGCTCTTTTTGGCGTTTTTTTTCGAAATATTTGAATTTATTGAATTAATTAAATTAAAATTTATAAATTTAATTAAATAAAAAGAATTAATTCGCTTTTTTCGAGCCAGTTGCTCGATTTTGCCTCTTCTCTGTCCTGCTGCCGGCGTGAGGCTGCGGGGCCCCACAGCAGCTAGCTCGAGTTGGGGTTGTTTTTCTCCGTTTGAAAAGCACTAAATGGAATAAAATAAATAAAAATAAATTAATTTGAATTTAATTTAATTAATTTCCCCAATCTGCGCGCGCAGATACACCGGAAGCCTCTGCGCCGACTCCGGCGTTGAGGTGTATGTACACCTGGGAGGTGAGTGTACACCTGGCGAGGTGTACGTACACCTGGGAGCCCCCGCACCACAACAAAGCCATTTCAACTCCAAATTTTTCCGCTTTTCTTCCAAAAGCATGCAGAGCAGTTCCAGTCTTCTCCCGCTGCTCTCTGGGGCTGAGCCTGCCCTTTGTTTGGCGCTAAGTCCCCCTCTATGGGGGCCCCCCTGCGATGTTGCCCGTGAGGGGCACTTGGGGGCCCCCTCGGGGGGCCCCCCGGAGGCTGGGGGGGCCCCGGGGGGCCCCCAGGGCCCCTGCAAAGCCTGCGGGGAACCCGCCTGCATCTGCGAAGTGCAGCAGCAGCTGCTGCAGGCCCTCGCTGCTGCAGCAGCAACAGGAAAGCTGCATGCAGTGCTGCTGGAAATGCCTTTCTACGAACAGTTTGGCCCGAAGGGCTTCAAGGTGCGCCGGCGGGGCTTTGGGGCTGCATGCGCATGCATTGGCGCATGCATACATGCGTGCATGCATGCATGTATGAGCAAGTGCATGCATGCATGCATGCATGCATGAATAAGTGCATGCATGCATGCACGCATGCATGGATAAGTGCATGCATGCATGCATGCATGCATGCATGCATGCATGCATGCATGCACGCATGAGCAAGTGCATGCATGCATGCATGCATTCATGGATAAGTGCATGCATGCATGCAAGCATGAGGTGTCTGTACACCCGAGAGGGCATAGAGTGTACAGGCAGGTCGCAGCACGTCTGGGGTGTACAGGCAGCAAAGTGGGTTCTTTGGAAGCTGCTGACTTTGTTTTTTTTTTATTTTTTGAATTAAATCTTTTAAATTGGATTTATTTGTTTGAATTTAATTAATTTTGTTTTGTTTCTGCCCCCAGTTGCTGGAAAGAGTCGCCCAAACAGCCCATCCGCTGCCCCTCATCCTCGACGCCAAAAGGGGGGATATTGCAAACACAGCAAAGGCTTATGCCCGGGCCCTTTTTGGCGTTTTGGGGGTAAATTAAAAAAAAATAAATAATTAATTTATTATTTAATTAATGCATTTTGGTCAATTAATTCAGAATTCAATTTGATTAATTGTAATTAATTAATTCATTTATTTGTTTATTGAATAATTGATTAATTACAGTTATTCTATTGTCAACTAATTCGCCATTTACTTCATCATTTAACTCTTTGTTTAATTCATCAATTAATAATCCAAAAGTGAATTATAAATAAATAATTTTAATTTAATTTCTTTCTTTCTTAAAAACTTCTTCAGTTTAATGCATTTCAAAGCGCCATCTCACGTCCTATTATTCATTCATTTCTTTTATTTATTTAATTTAATTATTTTATTTATTTAATTTTATTTTTTTATTTTGTTTTATTTTTTTTAGGCTGCTGCTGCTACTGTCAGCTGCTACATGGGAAGAGACTCAATAATTCCTTTTCTTTCTTTCAACAAAAGTGTTTTCGTTTTCGTCGAGTGTCTCCCTGCTGCTGCTGCTGCAGCAGCAGGACTAGCTGCTCTCAAGGGCTTTAAACCCCCTGCTGCTGCTGCTGCTGTTCCTGCTGCTGCTGCTGCTGCTGTTCCTGCTGCTGCTGCTGCTGCTGTGGATGCGGCTGCTGTGGGTGCGGCTGCCAAGACCGGTCAAGGAGCAGCAGCAGCTGCTGCCAAAACGGAAGCAGCAGCAGCAGCAGCAGCAGCAGCAGCACCAGCAGTAGCAGCAGCAGCAGCAGCAGCAGATCCCGCAGCAGCAGCAGCAGCAGCAGCAGCAGCAGCGCCTGTGGCTATGTATGAACATGTTGCTGAGCTTTGCAGCGAACTGTCGGCAGCGGAAGGTAAGAAGACAAAAATAGATTAATTTAATTTAATTTATTTTAATTTAATTTATTTAAGTTAAATTAAATTAAATTAAGTTAAATTGATTGGATATAAGAAAATAAAAAGCGGAGCATAAAATTAATTTTGTAGATGAGCTTATATAAATTTAAATGAAATTTAATGAATTTAAACGAATTAAAACGAATTAAAATGAATCAAAAAGAATTAAAATGGATTAAAAAGAATTAAAATGAATTAGAAAAAATTAAAATTAAATCAAGTAAAAATAAATAAATTAAAAAGAATCAAAAAGGACCCAAAAGGAATTCAAATCAATTCGCACGAATTAAAAAAGAATTAAAAAAAGTAAATATGAATTAAAAATAATCTATATGAATCTTGAAGAATTAAGAAGAATTGAAAAAATAAAATAAACTTTAATTAAAAAAATAAATACATAAAACAAAACAAAATAAAACAAAATAAGTAAAATAAATAAAACGAAATAAAATAAAAAATAAAATAAATAAACAAAAGTTTGTGCTGCAGGAGAAAAAGGACAAATTGGAATATCTCTTTCAATTGAAAACAAAAAAGACCTTTTTGTCTTTTTGAATTTGAAAAAGAAGTTTAAAAATCTTTTTTTTTTAATTCATTTTAATTCTAATTTGCAACTTCTTCAAGAACTCAACGACCCCACAGGTGAATTTATTTTTTATTTACATAGTTTATTATTTATTTATTTATTTATTTATTTGCTTGTTTTGGTTATTTATTTATTTGAAGTATTATTTATTTGTTATTTGTTTATCTGTTCTGCCTACTTTTTATTTTTGCAATTTTTCTTTTTCATTTTTTATCTCTCTTTAATTATTTTATAATTTTCTTCTTCAATTTTTTTTATTTTCATTTTTAATTTTATTTTAATTTTGTTTTTTAATTTTCTTCTTTGGATTGTCTCCTTTTGCTTTTGTCTTTTAGGGTTTAGGATTGTCTCTTTCTGAAATATTTTCAAATTTCGCTTTTAAATGCTTCAAAATTTTCTTTTTAATTATTTCAGTTTCTTTTAATTGTCTCCTTCAATTCTTTTCAAAATTGTTTTTTCTCTTTTTTATTTTCTTTTTTTAATTCTTTTTTAATTAGCTTCTTTAATTACTTTTTTGTAATTGTTTTTTATATTTATTTATTTAATCCCATGTATAATTTCCATTTTATAATTATCTTCTCTATTTATTATTTTATTTTCCAATTATCTCTCTTTGAAGCTTTTCTTTCTAAAATGACTCTTTGATTTATTTTTGAAACGAAACAAAACAAAAGAGAATTTAAACAATTAAAACAATTAAAAACAATTAAGATAATTAAAACAACTAATTTAAAAATAAAAGTAGTTAAAAATAAAAAGAATTAAAAATTAGAAAAATTAAAAATAAAAATTAAAAATAAAATTAAAATTTGTTTTTTTTTTGCTGCAGTTTTTCAAAACGTCCTCATCAGCGTCAAGCCCCCCCGCCTGAGCGTAAGTGAATTTTCTTTTTTCATTTTTTATTTTATTTTTTTATTTTTCTTTTTTCATTTTTTGGAATTAAAAGAATATTCTTTTTGCAATTAAAGTCTTTTCTTTTTTCTTTTAAATGGTATTCTTCTGGCCTTTCAAATGATGTTCTTTTCGTTTTTCAAAAACCAAAAAAAATACTAATTAAAACCTAAAGATCAGCAGCAGCAGCAGCAGTAGCAGCAGTAGCAGCAGCAGCAGCAGCAGCAATAGCAGCAGCAGCAGCAGCAGCAGCAGCAGCGACTGTCTACTTTTGTTTGTCTCTTTTTTTTTAATTTTCTTCTTTGAATTATCTCCTTTTAATTTGTCTCCTTTGTTCTTCTTATACTATCTCAATTAAATCATCTTTTTTAATTTTCTATTTTTGATTTCTATTTTTCTATTTTTATTTTTCTATTTTTTATTTCTATTTTTAATTTCTGTTTTTAAAATAATTGTCGTTGGGCGTTTGAAGAGAAAAGAAAAAAGAGCCAATTTGATTTGTTCTTCATTATTTTAATTTAATTTAATTATTTTAATTCAATTATTTAATTTTATTTATTTATTTTTAATTAATTAATTTATTTTCATTTATTTAATTTTGTTTTTTTATTTCTCAGGAGGCTCGAAAATGTCTAGAAGAGAATTTCGCCCAACTGGCTCAAGTCTGCCCCCGCCTAAACCCTAAACCCTAGGTCCCCTTTTGAGGGTTTAGGGTTTAGGGTTTAGGGTTTAGGGTTTGGGCGCGCGAAGCCGCAGCTTTTGCCGAGCCTAAACCCTAAACCCTCGGCCACTCTCCGCGCCTCGGGCTCCGCGCGCAGAGCCTAGGGTTTACTAGGGTTTAGGGTTTAGGGTTTAGGGTTTAGGGTTTGATTCCTCGCTGTCCTTTTCTTGCCTCCTTGCGAGTCTTTGGACTTCAAAAAGCTCGGCGAGAGCTTTGGAGGGTTTATCTGAACAAAACAAAAATAAATAAATTAAAATTAAATTAAATTAAATAAAAATAAATAAAATAAAATAAAATAAATAAAAAGAAATAAAATAACAAAAGGGAATTAAATAAATCGAAAATGAAAAGAATTCATAATGGGGAAATAAAGAAGATTGCATTTTTAATTTTTTTGATTTTTTGAACTTCTTTTGATTTAATAAAATCAAATAAATTCCAATTCTTTTATTTCTTTGTTTTTATTTCTTTAAGGTTTGGGACACAAACCCTAAACCCTAAACCCTAAACCCTAAACCCTAAACCCTAGTCCAACAGCGCAGTTATTATAATAATAGTTTCTGTTGTTTATTTATTCTTATTGTAGTTTTCCTTATTATTATTATTATATTACTATTACTATTATTTTATTATTATTTTATTATTATTATTATTATTATTATTATTATTATTATTATTATTATTATTATTATTATTATTATTATATTATTGTTATTGTTATTGTCTTGGTCTTACAGACATAGGCAGCAGCAGCAGCTGCTGCTGCTGTTGCTGCAGCAGCAGCAGCAACGCAAGAGTTGAATTCTTTGATTTGCTGCTGATTATATTTTCCTTGTTTTTGCCACTCAGCGCCAATGGTAGAAAGAATGAAAATAAAAAGAAGATAAAAAAGGCACTGCAGCAGCAGCCAAGCAGCAGCAGCAGCAAGCAGCAGCGCGGACTGCTGCAGCAGCAGCGCCTCCCGCTGCAGCAAACCCCAAGCAGCAGCAGCAAAAGCCCCCAGCAGCAAAGTCAAGTCAATTAAGGAGACAGCCAAAAGAAAGCCCCGATTGTCTCTTCCCCGTTTGCTGCTGAGGGCGCTGAGCTGCGCTGCTGCAGTTGCTGCCAGCAGCAGCAGCAGCAGCAGCCACTGCAGCAGCAGCCGCCGCTGCTGCTGCTGCGCCTTCGCAGCAGCAGCAGCAGCAGCAACTTCTCGACGACGGGCTGCTGCAGCACGAGGACTTGCTGCTGCTTCCTCCTCCAGCTGCTTCAGCCAAATCCGCTGCTCCCCAGACTCGGGGCTTCCCTCGGAGGGTTCCATAATGAAAGACATCTCCAAACCCTAAACCCTAAACCCTAAACCCTACGCCCTCGCGGCTGCGGCGCGGTGTGCAGCGGCTGCCGCCGCTCGCTGCGGGCTGCGGAAACCCTAATTTAGGGTTTAAAAAGGATAAATGAAATGGCAATTGCGAAGGGATTTATTTTGAACTTTAAAAGAAAGAAAACTTGCAAAAGAAGCTGCTGGCGGGCTTTGCTGCTGCGGCCCGCGGGCTAGCTGGGGGCCGCGGCGGCTGCGGGCTACGGGCGAGTTCAGTTGGCCGGAAAAATAAATTAAATGGATTTAATTAATCACAATTTGTTTTTAATTTGCAAAACTAAACAAAGAGAGACAAAGCCTGCAGCGAACGCAGCAGCAGCAGCAGCAGCAGCAGCAGCAGCACACTCGATTCAAGGCCAGAGCGCCGCCGCCGCCGCGGGCTGGCAAGCCACTTGTTTTTTGGCTTTTCTTTGTCCGTTTTTTAACTTTAAAAACATTTTAAAACTTCTAGTTTTTAATTTAATGCAATTTAAACTCCTTTTTGCCTTTTTAACTCGCCGTTTGGCCGGCAAACTGCAGCGCCGACTCGAGGTCACCGCGAGCGCCGCGCAGCCGTGGCCAACTTGTCGGCAGCAGCAGCAGCAGCAGCAGGCCCTCAAAAGCCGCCTTTAAAGCCACAAAAAGAAGAAAAATAAAAGTATTAATTGTTTGCTTTTCAAAAAATAACATTTAATCTTTTTAATTCGCAGTTTTTCGATCGGTTTCTCTCCGCGCAGCCTTCTGCGTCGGGTGTACAGACAGCTCACGGCGCCACCGCCAAGACACCTGACCACTCAGCAGCAAATCATTTAATTTAAACTTTATTATTTATTTATGCTTTTAGTTCATTTTTCTTTTTAAAAAGGAAGCGCTCGCGGGGCTTGCTGCCTCGCGCTACCTTTTCCTTTTTAACCGCGCTGTTCTCTATGTTGCAGCAGCAGCAGCAGCAGCAGCAGCTGCAGCAGCAGCGCTTACGGCATCACAAAAAAAAAACAGCAGCAGCAGCAGCAACAGCAGCAGGGCTGCTGCTTCTTCATCGCGAACAAATGCAGAAAGAGCCCCTTCGTCCTTTCCTTTCGATTAGTTAATTTCAGTTTTTTAGTGCTGTAGCAGCAGCAGCAGCAGCAACAGCAGCAGCAGCAGCAGCAGCGGCAGCAGCAGCAGCAGGCCCGAAGGAGCATGTGCAGACTAGAGCCACAGGCAGAAGAAAACAAAGTTGGAAATAAAAAAGAAACTCTTGCTGCATCAAAAAATAAAATCAAATTCAAAAAAAGAGAAAAAGAAAAACAAATAAAGACGCTTGAGACCGCCTCTGCTGCGCTTACGAAGCAGCAGCAGCAGCAGCAGCAGCAGCAGCAGCAGCAGCCGGAAGGGCAGGAGCAGCGGCTGGAGCAGCAGCAGTGGCTGCAGCTGGAGCAGCCAGAGCAGCAGCTTGAGCAGCAGCAGCTGCTGCAGTCCGAGGAGGTGCAGCAGCAAGAATTGCTGCTGCTGCTGCAGCAGCAGCAGAGGGAAGAGCAGGAGGAGCTGCTGCTGCTGCAGCAGCACGAGGAAGAGGAGCAGCAGCTGCTGCGGGAGCCGCAGCTGCTGAGGCTGCTACAGCAGGGGCAGCAGCAGCAGCCTCCTTGCTGCGGCTGCAGCAGCAGCAGCAGCAGCAGCAGCAGCAAAGATTCTAAGGAAGCAACAGCAGCAGCTGCTGCTGCTGAAGCAGCAGCAGACACAGAGGGTATTTTTGAATTGTGCGTCACGCCCATTTTCTTTTTAAAAGAATAAAAAAATAAAAAATAAAAAATAAAAATAAAAATAAATAATTTATTTATTTTTAATTTTAATTATTTATTATTTTCCTTTTTTATTTTTTATTAACTCCAGGCCCTCCGTCTGCTCGCTGCTGGCTCACAGCCCTTTCTCAAGGATATCTGCTGCTGCTGCTGCTGCTGCTGCTGCTGCTGCTGCTGCTGCTGCTGCTCCGGATCTCTGCAGCAAATGCGCTGCTGCTGCCGCTGCTGCTGCTCCGGACCTCTGCAGCAAATGCGCTGCTGCCGTTGCTGCTGCTGGCAAGCAGCAGCAGCAGCAGCAGCAGCAGCAGCAGCACAAACCTCGACTATCTTATTTTGCATTTAGGGATTTGCTGCTGCAGCGGCTGCAGCAAGAATTCCAAATAGGGGGGCCCCCAGATGTTCTCGGGGGCCCCCTGGGGGCCCTGTGGGGCCC
>NW_013655325.1:27009-29509 GCF_000499385.1 Eimeria necatrix
TTTTCGTGAAGCTGCCGTCTCCGCAATTTGCTGCTCGAAGGCTTGCTGCTGCTGCTGCTGTTGCTGCTGTCGCTGCTGCTGCTGCTCCTGATGCTGCTACCGCCGCTGCTGCTGCTGCTGTTGCAGCAGCAGCAGCAGCAGCAGCTGAGGCTTTGCGCGCTCGTTTGCTGCTGCCTGCATGCAGAGCAATAGAGGCAGCAACTGCAACAGCAGCAGCAGCTGCTGCAACAGCAGCACCAGCAGCAGCAACAGAAGCAGCAGCAGCAGCAGCAGCAGCAGAAGCACCAGCAGAAGCAGCAGCAGCCATCTCTGATTTCCGCCTTTCTCGCTTTCTCTCCTCAACAGTAGTGACAGCAAAGCTGAAGCTCCTAAAAGTTAGCTGCTAAACCCTAGCTAGCTAAACCCTAGCTAGCTAAACCCTAGCTAGCTAAACCCTAGCTAGCTAAACCCTAGCTAGCTAAACCCTTGCTAGCTAGACCCTTGCTAGCTAAACCCTAGCTACCTAAACCCTGGCTGGCTAAACCCTAGCTAGCTAAACCCTAGCTAGCTAAACCCTAGCTAGCTAAACCCTAGCTAGCTAAACCCTAGCTAGCTAAAATCCGCCAACTGCGGGATAGCTGCTAGCTAGTCGCTGACCCCATTGGCTGCTGCTGCTCGTTTTGTTTTGCTGCTGCTGCTGCTGCTGCTGCTGCTGCTGCTGCAGGAGGATGCTGCTCGTTTGAGGCTTCAGCTGCAGGAGAATCCGCAGTGGCAGATTTTCCTCAGCCCCTGCGCATGCAGCAGCAGCAGCAACAGCAGCAGCAGCAGCAAGACGCCCAGCAGCAACAGCAGCAGCAGCAGCAGCAACAGCAGCAACAGTAGCAGCAGCGACAGCAGCAGCAGCAGCACTTGCCAGTGCGGCATGGGAGACCTTCAGGGGTTTAGCCTCTCTGTGCTGCTGCCAGGACGTTTGCTGCCTTTTTTGCTGCTGCAGCAAATCCTGGAAACCCTGCAGCAGCACAATTGCTGCACACACAGGTCTGCTGCTGCTGCTGCTGCTGCTGCTGCTGCTGCTGCTGCAGCTGGTGCTGCTTTCGCTTTGCATTGCCCGCAGCTACTTCGTGCAGCAGCAGCAGCTGCTGCTGCTGCCGATACTATTTCGGTGTTAGATCTCTGCTGCTGTTCTTGCTGCAGCCTTGCTGCTGCAGTACTGCTGCTGCGGCCATGCTGCTGCAGCCTTGCTGCTGCAGTACTGCTGCTGCGGCCATGCTGCTGCAGCCTTGCTGCTGCAGTATTGCTGCAGGCTTTGTCCCGCTGCCTCTCGCCGTCCTACCGTTTGAGAGCTCCTGCTGCTGCTGCTGCTGCTGCTGCTGCTGCTGCTGCTGCAGCGTGGAGACAGAGCTGCAGGGGCCCCTGGTTTATGGCGGCCCCTCTCGCCGTTTGCTGCTTAAGGTCTCCTTCGGTTTGCTGCACTGCAGCAGACCTGCTTGGTAAGTGCTGCTGCTGCTGCTGCTGCTGCTGTTGTCGCTGCTGCTGCTGCTGCTGCTGTTGTCGCTGCTGCTGCTGCTGCTGTTCCTGTCCCTGCTGCTGCTTTGCTGCTGCTACTGCTGCTTTGCTCCTGCTGCTCCTTTGCCGCTGCTCCTTTGCTGCTGCTCCTTTGCTGCTGCTGCTGCTTTGCTGCTGCTGCTGCTGCTGCTTTGCTGCTGCTGCTGTTACTGCAAGCGAGAGCGCTGGAGCAGCAAGGAGGCAAAACTCAGCAGCAAAAGCAAATCCAGCAGCAGCACTTTTTATTTCTTTTCTTTTATTTCTTTTATTTCTTTTTTGTTTCTTTTTCAACTTCTTTTTGTCTCCTTTTTATATTTATTTAAATATTCTTTTTAATTTCTTTTTTCTTTTTTTGCTGCTTTTCAGGCAGCAAATTTTGCTGCTGCTGCAGCAGCTGTCCCTCCTTTTTGCTGCTGCTCTTCCCTGGAGTTTCCGCCGCAGCAGCTTTGTGCGTTTTTTCTTTTTTATAATTTCATTTTTATTTTTATTTTTATTTATTTTATTTATTTATTTTATTTATTTTTATTAATTTTGTTTATTCTGTTCTTTTGTTCTTTTATTCTTTTAATTTATTTTATTTATTTTTATTAATTTTGTTTATTTTGTTCACTTTGTCTTTTATGCTTTTTATTTATACTTGTTTTATATGTTTTATTATATCATCTATTTTATTTATTTTGTTTATTTTCATTTCTTTTGTTTTATTTGTTTTTTTATTTTGTTCACTTTATTATTATATTTATTTTCATTCTTTTATATATTTTGCTTCTTTTATTCAGTTTATTTCTTTTATTCTTTTTTCTTTTTTATTTTATCTTGTTTCTCCTTTTTTCCTTTTATGTCTTTTGTCTCTTTTTGTTTTTTTTATTTTTTTTATTTCTTTAAATTTTTTCTTTTTTCCTTTTTTTCTAAAAGTGTTTTTTTGCTGCTTTTGCTGCAGGAGATTCACTCGAAGCTCAACACGGCGCTGCTGCTG
>NW_013655325.1:34509-37499 GCF_000499385.1 Eimeria necatrix
TACTCTTCTTGGTGCTGCTGCTGCTGCTGCTGCACTGCTTCCGCAAGGCCTGCTGCTGCTGCTGCTGCTTCTGCTGCGCTGCTTCCGCAAGGCCTGCTGCTGCTGCTGCTGCTGCTGCTGCTGCTCGTAGCTGCGGCTCCTTTTGTTTCTTTTGTGTTTGTACACTAGAAAAGATTCATTTGCAACTAAAAAGAATTAAAATTAAAAACTATTTTTCAAATTTGAAACAATTCAAAAAATTGTTTTTTGAATTTGAAATTTTTACATTTTTAATCTGCAAGCCTTCGGGCTTTTTACCCGCCAAAAGTTTTTGCATTTTGAAATAAAAAATAAGAACAAATAAACCATTTTACTTTATTTTTATTTTATTTATTTATTTATTTATTTTTATTTTTATTTTTATTTGTTTTTATCCTTATTTTTATTTTTTTGCAGATCTGAATTGGCTTTGGTTAGCCAGCGGCTGCAGCTGACAAAAGGTGCTGCTGCTCTTTGCTGCTGCCTGCAGCAGCAGCAGGGTTTGTTTGTGTCAGTGTTGAGTGGTGGTTTTGATTTATTTGCAAAAGAATTAAAAACAAAATTAAAAGTTCCTTTTGCTGCAGCAAACGCCCTGGTCTTCTCCGAGAAAGGTACTCCCAAACCCTAAACCCTAAACCCTAAACCCTAGCCAGTTCGCCCGAGGCTTTGGCGGCTACCCTTTGATACCAAGGGTTTAGGGTTTAGGGTTTAGGGTTTAGGGTTTAGGGTTTTGAGCGCAGCGTTTAGGGTCTAGACTGAGCACACGACTCGCTGCAGGACAAACGTAGGGTTTACGGTTAGGGTTTGGCGTTGGGGTTTAGGGTTTAGGCTTTAGGGTTTAGGGTTTAGGGTTTAGGGTTTAGATTTAGGCTTCAGGGTTTAGGGTTTAGGGTTTAGGGTTTAGAAGGGGCCTACAGCTCACAACAGTAGAGTTTCAGGGTGGACGTACACCCGGGCCCCACCTCTTGTTTCTCCTTTAGTTTTTCAGATTTTTTTAAGTTCATTTTAATTTCATTTTAATTTCATTTTAATTTCATTTCAATTTCATTTTAATTCCATTTTTATTTCGTTTTAATTTCATTTTAATTTCACTTTAGCTCCATTTTAATTCCATTTTAATTTCATTTAAGTTTGTTTTTGATTTATTTTGACATTATTTTAATTTCATTTTAAATTCATTTTAATTTAATTCTAATTTTATTTTAATTTTATTTTAATTTTATTTTAATTTTATTTTAATTTCATTTTAAATTCATTTTAATTTAACTTTAATTTAATTTTAATTTTGATTTAATTTAATTATTTTTGCTGCTTCAGGAGAGCTAACAGGAGAAGCAGCAGAGCCAATTGTCACTGCTGAATTCAAGGCCAGCACCCTCATTCAACTAGCAGTGCAGCAGCAGCAGCAGCGCCTGCAGCAGCAGCAGCAGCAGCAGCAGCAAAAGCAGCCGCTGCCGCAGCAGCAGGAGCTGCAACAAAAGCAAGCAGCAAAAGACACAGAACCCGCAGCAGCAGCAGCAGGGGGACTTCCCGGGGCTTCGTCTGGGGCCTTGAGCCCCCCCGTAGCAGCAGCAGCAGCAGCAGCAGCAGCAGCAGCTGCTGCTGCTGCTGCAGCAGGCTCAAATGCAGCAGCAGTGGGAGATGGCAGCAACGATATTCCCATGCTGCTTGCTGCTGCAACAGGAATTGCATTTTGTGCAAAAGAGAAAGTCAAGTCTGCGGTGTCTGTACACCTCAACCACAGAGACCTTTTCCTTGCCGCCTACTTCTTAGGAATAGACTACCCGGTATTCCTGCTGCTGCTGCTGCTGTTGTTGTTGCTGCTGCTGCTGTTGTTGTTGCTGCTGCTGCTGTTGTTGTTGCTGCTGCTGCTGTTGTTGCTGCTGTTGTTGATGTTGCTGTTGCTGCTGCTGTGTTTGCTGCTGTTGCGGGATTTTGTTCTGGTGGCATCTGTAGCTGCGCGTGTGCCACAGAACTGTTGCTGCTGCTGCTGCTGCTGCTAATGATGTTGCCGTTGCTGCTGCAAAAGCTGCTACTGCTAATGCTGCTGCTGCTGCTGCTGCTGCTGCTGCTTCAATTCTCAGGTTAGGCAACAGGTGGAGGGCAGCAGCAGGTTGTCTGAGGAGCCTGGAGCAGCAGCTGAAGCAGCAAAGCCTGCTGCCCCACCTGCTGCTGCTGCTGCTGCTGCACCTGCTGCTGCTGCTGCTGCTGCGCCTGCTGCTGCTGCTTGCCTTTCATCGCATGCAGAGCACTAAACCAGAGCCCTGGCGGCAGCAGCAGCAGCAAGTGCTGCTGCATCTGATTGGTCACTGCGCAGCAACGCTGCCCCTGCTGCTGCTGGCACCTGCAACACCGCCGCTGCTGCTGCTGCTGCTGCTGCTGCTGCTAAATTGATTCTTCTGTGCTTGGCAGCAGTCATATTTACAGCTTTTTGCCTATTTAGTTCACTTCATTGATTTCCTTAACGTGTTTTTTATTCCATTTCTGGTGTCTGTACACCTCAGCCACAGAAACTCATTTTTATGTTGCATACTCGATCTTGCTGCTGTTGCTGCTGCTGCTGCTGTTGCAGCTGCTGCTGCTGCTGCTAATGCTCTCGTTTCCTGCTACAGCACACTGCAGCATTGGGATGCTGCTGCTCACTACCAGCTGCGGCTGAGGATAGAACAACCAAAGCCCTCACCATTGCCCCAGCTAGCTGGCCACAGCTAGCTGCAGCTATCTAGCTAGGGCTAGCTAGCCACAGCTAGCCGCGGCTCGCTAGCTAGCTAGCTAGGACTAGCCAGCTGCGGCTAACTAACTGTGGCCAGAAAGCTGCAGCTAGCTAGCTACGGCTAGCTAGCTGTGACCAGAGAGCTGTGGCTAGCTAGCTACGGCTAGCTAGCTTTGACCAGAAAGCTGTGGCTAGCTAGCTACGGCTAGCTAGCTGGGACCAGAAAGCTGTGGCTAGCTAGCTACGGCTAGCTAGCTGG
>NW_013655326.1:0-489 GCF_000499385.1 Eimeria necatrix
CAACATGTGGGCTGCCGCTTGTGACTTACAACAGAGACTAGTGTCTTTCACGCTTTGTGTTTTGCACAAATAACTGGCTGACGAAATTAATTTTTGCTGCTGCTTGATCTGCTTTCCGACTATTTCTCCATGTGGTGAATCCTAAGCATGTGCCCTAATTGTCGGGCTCATGTTTAGAGAGGTAGTCTGTGTCTGTGTAGACTCAGTCGACTTTTTGGAGACTGTTGGTCGATAGTGTATTTGTGGGAAACTGAAGCCTGCATGTGATGGCCACATTGACCCCACCAGGCGCTGCACTGCACTGTAAAATGCAGAACATTCAGAATTTCGAATTGCAGCCTGTAAGCATTTGTAGTTCGGTGAATGCTAAAAACGATAATGCGGAAGAGCGTCGCTAGACGCTTCAAGGCTTAGGTGTTTATCTTCCACTGCCCTCATTCTGTAACTGCCACATCGGTAATTCCGCCTTTAGCGTCACTGTTTGTGCTG
>NW_013655326.1:589-1571 GCF_000499385.1 Eimeria necatrix
GCGGAGAAATCTGTGTGGGGTTAGCCAGTATGGGGATGCATACTATATGTAATATAGGAATCGTGGTGCAAAGAGTCAGAGAGCTTAGGTGTTCATGTGGTCGGACGTTTGTTTCGCGTAGCACAAAGAACGTCAATACAGGCACGAAAAATCCTAAAACTGCATGTGTTTTCGACCCTGGCTTGTGCTGTAGCCGTTTCAATGTCGTGTGCGGATGTATGTGCGTCACGTGCGTGTTCAAAAAGGTTTCCGTAGGGCCTTTGGCGCTTTGCATGCTATTCGCGAGTAGGCCTTCAGTGTGGTGAATACATTCTGCAGCAGGAAGCACCGCTGCGCAATCTACCGGGGATAATGGAAAGGGCAATGAAACATTTGGTGGACAGTTAATGATTTGTTATTCTTTCAGCTCTCATTCATAAGATTCTTATTTGCATTATGTTGCAGAATGTTTTGATGCTGAAAGTGACGATGTTCCACGTGAACGATCTGGCTGTCACCTTGCACTTCGGCATACATAAGCGATAGTTAGAAGCAGTGTTGTCATCTTGTTGAGCCGCTAACGCGCCTTCTCGCTCTCCATAGAGGTTTCCGTAATGCGTTGGCAGGGAAGCTTACTTTTTGCATGCCGTACACATATCCAGTTTGCTTGCTCTAAAATTAGTGAATTGTCAGGGAGTAAGTGTTTGTGTTTTGTCAGTTTCTTCACTTCGTCGCATTTATACGCTCTTCTCAATATTTCCAGTCCTTTACCACACACACTTTTGTAGCGCTGCCTTATGGTCTTTGTAGCGTTCTGCAATGCGTCCTAGTGGACGCACAGTTTGCACAAACATCTGCGTGACGAAATGTTTCATGCCCCTGTGATGTGTTTTCCACTTGCGTTGGCACAGGATCTCTTTGGGCGTTGCTGAAATCCATGTGGGCGCCAATATATTACTAGCTACGTTGAGCAATCTTTCAACGCTTTTTCAAAGAATGATGA
>NW_013655327.1:0-1443 GCF_000499385.1 Eimeria necatrix
CACTGCACGGGGGCCCCCAGCCCCGCTGCAGTACCCAAAGTGCCCCGCGGGCAGCCCGAGGGCCCCGGGGCCCCCGCCCCACACACCAGCCCCAGGGGACACTTTGCTGCTGCAGCAATTGCTGCTGTCCCCGCCCCACACTCGAGGCCCCCGGGGCACTCCAAGTCGGGGGCGGCGAGGCCCGAGGCTGTGCACAGCTGGCCTGCAGTGAAGGAGACAGGCGAAAGGAGACAGTTTAAAGGAGACAGTTTGAAAGGAGACAGTTTGAAAGGAGACAGTTTGAAAGGAGACAGTTTGGAAAGGAGACAGTTTAAAAGGAGACAGTTTGAAAGGAGACAGTTTGGTTTCCTCTGTCAAACCTTTCCTCTGTCAAACCTTTCCTCTGTCAAACCTTTCCTCTGTCAAATTTTCCTCTATCAAATTTTCCTCTGTCAAACCTTTCCTCTGAGTTTGGAAAGGAGACAGTTTGGAAAGGAGACAGTTTGGAAAGGAGACAGTTGGAAAAGGAGACAGTTGGAAAAGAGACATTTTGGAAAGGAGACAGTTTGGTTTCCTCTGTCAAACCTTTCCTCTGTCAAACCTTTCCTCTGTCAAACCTTTCCTCTGTCAAATTTTCCTCTATCAAATTTTCCTCTGTCAAACCTTTCCTCTGAGTTTGGAAAGGAGACAGTTTGGAAAGGAGACAGTTTGGAAAGGAGACAGTTGGAAAAGGAGACAGTTGGAAAAGAGACATTTTGGAAAGGAGACAGTTGGAAAAGGAGACAGTTGGAAAAGAGACAGTTTGGAAAGGAGACAGTTGGAAAAGGAGACAGTTTGGAAAGGAAACAGTTCGAAGGAGAGAGTTTGAAAGGAGACAGTTTGAAGGAGACAGTTTGAAAAGAGACAGTTGGAAAAGGAGACAGTTTAAAGGAGGCAGTTTGAAGGAGACAGTTGGGAAAGAGACAGTTGGAAAAGAGACAGTTTGAAAAGGAGACAGTTTGAAAAGGAGACAGTTGGAAAAGATGGAGTTTGAGAAGATGGAGTTTGAAAGGAGACACTTTGAAAGGAGACAGCTTAGGAGGTGGTTTAAAAGGAGACAGTTTGAGGGCCCCCCTGAGGCCCCCTGGGGCCCCCTGGGGCCCCCCTGGGGCCCCCTGAGGCCCCCTTGGGGCCCCCTGGGGCCCCCTGGGGCCCCCTGGGGCCCCCTGGGGGCCCCCGTTGGGGGTAAAGGCTCACCGGGGGGACAGGGGACTGGCTGTTGGACCCCGGGGGGACAGTAAGAGCCGGGGGGACAAATTGTGGGGTTTGTGGGGAGAGACAGTTGGAAGAAAGGGGCGGGGGGACAGTAATAGCCCTGGGGACAGGGGCCCCCCGGGGCTGTGAGGGCCCCCCCGCTGCAGAGGGCCGCGGGGGGGCACAGCTGGCACTGGGGGGCCCCCCCCAGGGGGCCCCCCCCCCCCAAGG
>NW_013655327.1:1543-2226 GCF_000499385.1 Eimeria necatrix
CCCCCCCCCCGAAGGTCCCCGGGGGACACTGCTGGGCCAGGGGGGCCCCCTGGGGACAGTAAAAGCCTTGGGGACACTTTTCTTTTCTGTAGTCTCCTGTTCTTCCTTTGCACAAAAAGCCCCGAGGGCATGCAGTGCATGCAGCGGAGCCGGGCGTCCAGGTGTACGTACCTGGCAGACCCCACAAAGGAGACACTTTTTGTAAGGAGACACTTTTGCTTTTTGGAGGAGACACTTTTGTTTTTGTTTTGAGGAGACACTTTTGTTTTGTTTTAATCAAAGAGACTGTTTGTTTTGAAGATATTTTTTTAGTTTTATTCAAGGAGACAGTTTTGTTTTGAAGAGATTGTCTTAGTTTTATTCAAGAAGAAAGTTTGTTTTGAGGATGTTGCTTTAGTTTTATTCAAGGAGACAGTTTGGTTTTATTCAAGGAGACAGTTTTATTTTTTGGAGAGTTTTATTTTGAGGAGACAGTTTTATTTTGAGGAGACAGTTTTATTTCGAGGAGACACTTTTGTTTGAGGAGACAGTTTGGAGACAGTTGGGGACTTGGAATTAAATTGAAGAACTTAAAACTATTAAAGGAGACAGTGGGATTTGGAATTAAATTAAGAGACTCAAATAAATGAAAAGGAGACAGTGGGATTTGGAATTAAATTAAGAGACTCAAAACAAACTTTCTT
>NW_013655328.1:0-10212 GCF_000499385.1 Eimeria necatrix
ACGAGACAGCGCCGGCGCCAGGGCAAGCCTCCCTCCCTTAGGGACTAGGAGGCGAGCTCCCAGGGGGGTGCGAAACAGACAGACAGATTTGATAAACTCATGATTTTGTATTCTTAATCGCTATAGCTGGAATTTCTAGGAAATGGACTAGTGTAGGGTGCAGTTTATAGACCCTGCCCAAGGGACTGAGAGCACGTAGTCGCAGCTGCGGGCGCAGTGCACTACATAAGCTGGGTAAACAGTCTCTGAAATGCTTGGCCGTCCTCATTATACACACAGGCAAACATCACCCATAACAATGTTCAAGGGTTTTTTCCTCACCGCGGAGTATTTTGTCTTAGGTCACCAAAAATGCGTCTTTTCTTAGCGCGCAGTTATAGTTCTCCTTCGAAGAGCTACAGCGTAGCCGCGTTCGAAGCGTCAAAACGCCCAACCCTCAAGATAACCCGTGCTTTTAAGAGTCCTAGCTTAACACGCAACATGCAAATAAGACGTCCTGCATCTTTTGCTCGCACGGCAATAGCAATGTCACAAGCGCTTTGGGGCGCACCTTCTTTTTTGCTCGCGGCAAACTCGTGCTGCCGAAATCAAGCTGCATTCAGCTGAGCATGCATTTAGCGGGAGAAAAGCAACCTTTGTTGAAGCACCCAAGCCCAAACCCAGATATTATTTATCTCAACAGACCCACTGCAAGCAAAGAACACTGCAGCCTTCAGCCGGCCAATGCTCTGCACACGTCTCCACATGCCAGCAAAAATTCAGCCAGGAAAGCCACCAGCAAAGCAAACATTCATCTTAGGGCAATCAAGAATGGTTTTTGGCCTGGAAACAAGCACCATTTCCCAAAGGGCTTAACGGAAGGCAACATCCGCTGGCTTTGTCTGCATTCGCTTGCGCTGGGGAATGTGAGAGCACTATTCCTGTCGTTTCTAATTGCAATTTTCCGTAGCGTGCATACAGAACAAGGATAACGACGAAAACAGTGTTGCCTGAAAAAACAATGAACTTGCCACCGGTGCGAACACGGCTCACAGTACAAAGGGATAGTACACGAAGACTGCATCTACTTTTATAAATCGGATCGGGCAAATTTTTTACAGTTATTCGTTGCATGCCAGTGTAGCCGAAATTCGCCTTGAACAGTCTTCCAAGCCACGTTCAAAAGATGCGACTGAACAGCGACTTCGAAACAATCAGTGCGTTGAGGAGTTTTGCACCGAGGGTGGCTGCTTTGGAAATAAACGTTCTTGTTCGAAACTCATTATATTGCGGGCCATAATACGGACTGCATTTCACCCTGCTTCCAATCAAGCCGTCATAAAAAGCAGAGAACACGAAAGAGATGTCAACTAATGGGACTAAAGAATCAGCAGGCGGCAAGTTCGAATCACTCATTAGCTCTTCTTGATCTGCACAGACCCACAGTTAACGTCGGCGCATCACGAAAGGATGTGCGGCAGAAATGTGCATTTCCAGCGCAAGTGATCGTTTCCAGGCAGCAGCTTTCTAGTAATATCTTTTGCATGATATTCAAATTTAAGCAGACGCTGATTCATTTTACCAAGTAGCATCAAGGCACTAATGCTTTGTTTGATTCATTTAGCAGTGATGGACCGAAAGACTCCATTGCTCGATGATCCATACTGGAGCTGGTTTATTTTACGAAGTTGGGCAGAATACACCTTCACTTTGCTTCCTTTCATCTAATTGGACGAATACGGCAACGACTGATTGACTTTTCAAAGCTTGAAAACTGGTCGCCTCCAGCGACGCACCGAAAATTCGGCAGATTTTGACTTCACATTTAAAATGAATGTCACAAAGTAGGTTGAGACGCGAGGACAAAGGAAGACTTCAGTGGAACGTGGATATTGCAGCCAGCGTACACGCATTGTTTGTCCTGGATATGCAGTGCTACGTGCACTTTACCTAAAGAGATCTAGAAGCATTGCACCTGTACCACTAGCGCGTATAGAGGAGACCCTCACTGCACATGACTACACAAATCGATTTTTAGTTCTGTTGCCAATGCATGGCACCCTTTGTTACGGTGTTGCCTGGTGCCACCCTGCAGCAACTCACGTTGCCGCAACACCATGCAACATCATGCACGCTCACAGAGGCATATGCCGCGATGTCATCGGTGTATACTTGGCATGCCACAGTCTGGCAACGTCAGAAATACTACTGATTTGTTGTGTTCCTGAAAGGACCTTACTTTATTCTTGCCTCTCCCTCGTGGTGTTTGACCTGGTTGACTCTCTTCTAAAGCTTGAGACTCCTGGGATTCTTCAGGCTCTTCCAAATCGGGAGGCGTGCCGCCCGCCCCACATACGTGCTTCCAAAGAGCATATAAATTTATATACAACGTGCTTACTTAAGAAATAACTTCGTATATCTTCACTGTTTAACGCCGGATTGCTGCAACAACCAGGAGGCGTCCCGGCGCTTCTGCAATGGAGCAGCGTAATTAACCAGGTTTGCTCAAAGCAAGTGTCCGCAGTCTGATTACTGAATAATTTGCCATCTCTCATTTTACGGCTGAAAATATTGATCATAACCCAAAAAGACATTTGTGGGTTTAGTGAGCAGGTCTGCCAACGGAACTCTGCTGGGTATCTTGATGAATGGTCATTATGATTCGCGAAACCAACATTTACACTATTCCGTTTTTGTTGCTGCCTGCTCATACAAGTGCACAAGCACCTAAACACACTATATATGCAAGGGTAGCTGGGCGAAGAAAGACCAGCACAAGATGAAAGGCTGCTCGCATGGAAAAGTGCTCGCAGGAACGATGCGCATTGTAGCTCTCTAATGGCCTTGTGTAGCCTGTCAGCAAAGTGTCTTGCATGTCCCAAGCAGTGCCGTTTGTTTGTGTTCTCTGTTACAACCCTCGGGACCTGTGACTGCTATTTTTGCTGATGGTTTAAAGAATTACATGAAATCTTCGAAGGCTGCAACACATTTACAGTCAACCAAAATCTCTCTTTTTGTCAGCAGATTCGCCATTGCACAGAACGTTCTTTCCCTCTCCTATGTGACGGTCACAGGTGCCAACAGCTCACGTAAAAAACCATACACCACCGGGCGCTATTGGGTGCTCTCCTTTACGGGATTACCTAGCACGATCCATGGCGTTTGCCATGTTAGCTGCAGACGAATATTTGAAAATAAGCCTCAGAGCTGTTGCGCTGAGTATGAACTTCCAATGCAACGGCAACGTAATTAACGGCGATATTCTTCTACTGTGTGTATGCATTTGTTCTCCACGTGATTAAACGGTTCCTTTTCGGCGCAACGCTTTCTAAGAAGTGACAGCAGCCTTTATTAGGGCAAAAAGCAAAGATCAGGGAGCGGATGCTACACTGTAGCACATTTAACGCTTGATGCGTCGAACCGTGAAGGGGACGCGGCAAATGTAGTCAAGAGCCCCGCCTTTGGTCCTTGAAATTTACTATCTTACAAAGCTACTATTTTCTTCTTCGCCAGACATTCGACGTCCAAGGGGGCTGCTATTTTTGTTCGTCCAGTGAGCTTTTAGGTATCTGTGGCACTGCATAACCACGTAAGCGAGTGCCACTCCTATGAAGATGATGGCAAGATTGAGGAAAACAGAAAGAGCAAATTGGCGAGGCTTGTTAAAGACAGTCAAAAATTTCCGGTTCTGCACAAATAATTCGCTATGAGAGAGTTGGGCCTCAACCGTAAGAGTGGCTGCCACCCCTGGCTGGAAGAACCCATGTTCTCTAACACCAGCGAGAAAGCAGGTGAAGGATATTAGGAGCCAGAAGTGCATCTTGGAAAACGAAGCGCGAAACACGACAGTGTAGGAAATTAGTTGTCTTCTGATCATGCGTTTCAGTGCATTCTGTAAGCTATACTTCAATGAGCGTGGGGCTCGTTTTCCTGCTGTGGTGTGCTGCGGACCACCAAGAGCTAAGAAGCGCTGACATGCTAGCAGCTGCGCATTCCCGAGTTACTAAAACAGTCAAAACAGTCAACGTTGCTTTAAGCTGAAGTTTTAGTAATCTAGAGTTGTAACACACAGTGAGAAGCGTGGACACCTTGACAATATTAGTCGATACTGTCGAGTTGAGATAGCAGCAGGTCTGCATCCATGAGAACACTATCGAGCTCCAATTCACACGCGCAGCTTCCTGAGTTGTTCGCCAAGATTTGCCGATTGCTGCATATATTTCTGTATTAATTATTTTCTTACCTCTGAATAAATATTATAGATGGGTATGCGCATGCTTCATTCGTGAACCCTCAGCACTGAAACACGTGCAGGAATGCTGCTGACTCGGCGAAGGCCGCAGCGTCCCTACACTTGCTCAAAGCAGCGTGAGTCGGTTGCATGAGCATTAACAAACTCGAATTTCAGTCTTCGGTTGCCTTTAATTAGCCATACCAGCTCATTGGTTTCAGCTGTCTTCTTGAAACGAGGGCTGTAATTTTGACATGCCCTGCCATAGTCGAATGCTGCCTGGAACTCCCTGGTAGAAAGCTTTCGTCTAAAGAAAGCACTTCCAAAGTACTAAACTGAGACGATGATGGGAAGTGTTGAGTGCTAATGGGCAATGTTCAACTTTTTTCGCAGATGTCTGAGTCGAATCACCTCAACTAACAGGATGTGGGCTAAGGAGCAGAATGCAATCTGCAGAGTAACAATATGTTCCGCCCAAAAAGCCCTCAGATGGTATATAGTTCAATACCATAACAATTAATGTTTGACTAAGAAAACTAATCAATTAAAATTAGCATCGTAGTAGGTTGCTTCTTGGATTCATTGCAGCTAGTCCCAGGTTTCTGTGGCTGGCAGAAAACGACCTCTAGAGATTATATGCTGGCAGTAAACAACTTCTAGGACGATTAATGTGTGATTACAAAAACCAAACGGAGAAATTCAGTACAACAGGAGTTTCGTTCTAGGTTTCACTGCAGCTTATCCGCGGCGTTTTTGGCCGGCAGTTTAACGGCTTTTAAAGGTTACTTGGTCCAATACAAGAAGGATATATGCAAGACTACAAAGACTACACAAAGAAGCCTACTTTCATAGCAGGTTGGAGATAGTCTCCACTGCAGCTTATCCCAGGCTTTGTGGAATGCAGTATTGGAGTGGTGGTGCCAATGCGCATACGGACAGCCAGGGAACAGAACAGCAATCTTTCCTTACAAAGGATGAGGCCTTGTTGTTTTTACTTTATGTTTCTCTTCATTTAGTGAGTAGAGGCAGGTGTTTATTTTCGTAATCAGTTATAGAATGTTATGTGAGAGCCAAACTGGGGTCAGCTCGCGCGGTCAGCTCGCCTACCAAAGTAATTGCGCGACTTTTGTCTGCCCGCGCAACGCGCTGGTGACCGGCGCATAGCATTCCACGCACCACAAAATGTTCAGTGTATAAGGACACTCGTGCAACGCAGACGATGGCTGTAGTGCGCAGGCACTACAATAGGACTTGCCCTTAGGAAGATAGCCAGCTGGTGACCTACGAGGTGAACACGCTGAGCGAGGGGAGGAACTATCTACTAGGTAAGGCAATTTATCAGCAAAATAGCATACGTAAAGTAGATATGTCTGTGAATACCCTAAGACTAGGGCTGGCAGAAACACCGGCACCGGTGGGAGCCACCGCCCCACAGGGCCGCCAAGGAAGAAAGAAACCAGAGTGGGGGGGGAACTTTTAAGGTAAATCGATGTCAGAATTTGAGACGATTACTGCTATTATTTTGGTAACTGCTTCATAAAAGATGCGTCGAAGGTAGAAGATTTTTCATAGGGTGCCCTATTCTTGGGCCAGGTAGGAGCGTAGTCACAGCTGAAGGCGCTGTATACTATAATGGCGCTGGTTCTCTAGTAAACCGCAATCTCTGCAGCGATTACGATGCTACCTGGCCCACGACTTGGGCACTCTATGAAATACTCTCTACTATCGACGCATCTCTCAGGAAACAAACACCAAATTATTGAAAAGGCGGTTCTGTTCTGAGTTCTCAAAACCAAATTTCATAAAAGCCGCTCCTCATTGTTTTTGCTTTTTTGCCCGGTAGGAAGGTGATCCGCACGTTGCCAGCATGTCTCCAGTATTAGAGTATTCGTAGACGTTTCTAGTTTATGCACGCCATTTTGCTGATTAAGTGCTCTTTTGTTTTACTAGTAGGACGTTTCCGCGCTCGATAAGCGTCTTCACCTCTTAACCTTTTGTAGGTCACCAGCTAGTTATCCTCTGAAGGTCACCAGCAAGCCCTATTGTAGTGACTGCGCGCTACAACTTCCTTCCTTGCCGTACTGAACCGGCCTACGCCAAGCACATGATTTCTAATGTTTCAGTCTCTGCTCCCTTATGAAGCTAATGTCACCCTTCTGACGCTAATGCCAAGAGCGCATGCGGTGCGCACCGCTACCTTTTCACTCCTCAGGTAAGGCTGCCCGCATTGCGGGCGGCGGAAGCTGACGGAGCCAAATCGCTACGCTTCGGAGCAAGATGTTTTCGAGCCTGAAGACGTCTCCGCTGGCGGCGATGCCAAGCGCAAAGGAATGCCGGGCACCCTGTTAGGTGGTGAGCGGGCTCCCACGTGGCTTGATCTTCGGGAGTACCGCGCCACTTGATGAGATCCTGGGCGTCGGTTCCTGAGCCGCGCTTGTCCATAATATAATCGGCCTCATCCTCCTCTGTTGGACTTGCTGCCGCATCGCAGATAGGGGGCCAGGCGGTATCGGCTCTCTGGGGAACCAAGTTTGGAGGGCGGGGCCGGTGGGGACCTAACTTCAAAGCAAGGAAAACGTTGTGGCATGCATAAGTACGAGGCAAAGCGAGGCTGTAGGCAGCGGTCTGTATACGTTCAATGACTTCAAAGTGTCCGCGGTAACGGGGCTCGAACTTAGGGCAGCTGTTAAAACGCGGTAAGTGCTTGTTACTGAGCCAAACCTTGCCTCCCACTACATACTCCACGGCTCGGCGCTTTGTGTCTGCGTAGTACTTCTGCTGCCATTTTGCCTTCAGCATGTGGCTCTGTGCTCTGTCGCAGAGCTGCCGGCAAAGCTTAGTCATCGGAGGAGTGAGCGTAGCAGCTAACGCGCCTACGATATCAAGGTTCGCAGCAGCCAGCAGATTCTCGTCAATCATGACCTCGAAGGGAGAGAGCTCGGTGGAGGAATGACTTGCTGTGTTGTAAGCAAGTTCCAAGGCCGAAAGCAAACGCTGCCACTCGCGTTCGTCAGATTGGATGTAGGTACGAAGCATCTGCTCGAGTGTGCGGCTAACACGTTCAGTTTGAACGTCGCTTTGAGGATGGTAGGACGAGGACATGCGCCGTTTGATATTAAAGTGGCGACAGAATTGGTGCCATAGATCCGACTGGAAACGGGGGTCGCTGTCCGATATAAGCACTTCTGGAAATCCGTAACAGCGGATAAGACGGTCTGCGAGAAGCTCCACGGTATCTGCTGCTGTGAATGACTTCTTTGCAGGAACGAAATGAGCCATCTTGCTAAGGGAGTCGACCATGACAAGGATCGAGTCGTGCCCTGTCGTTGTAAGGGGAAGATTTGTTATGAAATCGAGGGTCACGTGCGCCCATCGACGAGAAGGGATGAGCAACTGTTGAAGAAGGCCTGCAGGCTTCTGGGTAATGGACTTTGATGCACGACAGTGGGTACATGACTCAATTTAAGCAGTAGTGTAGGCACGCATTTCTGGCCAGTAGTAGTGCTTGCTGAGAGCGCCAAAGGTCTTTTTCTGGCCTCGATGGCCGGCTGTGACATGGTCGTGATGCGAATGCAGAACGTGAGTAAGGAACTCAGGGAATTGTGGAACGCAGGTGCGCCACAGTCCATGAACGCGGATGTGCAGGTAAGGCTCTACGTAGCGAAAGGTAAATTGGCGATTACAAAACTCGATTTGCAGAGCTTCTACCGGTTGGTTTGCTGCGGCTTTGTAGGGAACGCGAAAAACAGGACACTTCGAGTACGCTTGCGGCCAATGGCGCACATCAGGACGGTCAGCCGGTGGCTTCGTTGTGAGTGTAGAAGGTTCCGGCTCGGGGTTGGGTTCCGGCGGCGCAGAAAAAGGCGCAAACGGCGTGCTGCATCGCCGAGGGGATCGCGGACGAATTCCGGCGAGCTCTCGGTAGTTGGGAGGCGGACCACGAGAGCGGGGAGCCGCGCTCGCTTGTCGTATTGCGAGCATCAGCGGTACCGATGGTGTGTCGTGCGAGCGGGTGTTAAGGAGGTCGGGACGGCGAGACAAGGCGTCGGCAACTTGATTGCGCGCTCCTTGAACATACGTGATGTGCAAATCCGGGAACTCCGCAAGGAAGTCTGGCCACCGGGCGGTGCGTCCGCGCAGAGGCTTCGATGCTTGAAGTCGTTGGAGATGGGTTAGAGCTTGATGATCAGTGTAAGCCGTTACCTTGGAGACACGGAGCAACTGCGACCACTTGTCCAGTGCCATGGCCAACGCCAAGAGTTCCTCATCGTAGATTGAGTATCTCTGTTGCGTGGGTTTCATGACTTGGCTGAGGAAGCGGATGGGTTTGCCGTCTTGTTCGAGAACTGCTCCGATCGCATAACCAGAGGCATCTGTGTACAACTCGAAGGGTTTCGTCGTGTCAGGGACTTGTAAGGTAGTGAAGTCGATTAAGCGCTGTTTGAGCTGCCGCACCGCTTGCGTGTGAAGCTCTGTCCATTTGAAGCTGACGTCTTTACGTGTTAGGTGAGCCAGCGGCCGGGCAACGTCTGCATAGTCCGGTCCCATGAACATGCGACAGTAGTTTATGGTACCGAGGAACTGGCGCACTTGCGTTTCGTACTCCAGCACCTCTGGCCACTGCCGGATGGCTGCGATTTTATCTTCTGCGGGTTTGATCCCCGTAGCCGAAACGGTATAACGCAAATAAGTAATTGTTTGCCTTGCAAATTTGCATTTGCGGAATTTTGGGTAGAACTGATGTCTAAGAAAAATGCTTAGGACTTGTCGCAGAAGAGAAGCGTCCCCAGAGAGATCAGAATTATAGATAAGTACATCATCTAGGTATGCAATAACGCCCTGGTCCAATAAAGGTTGTAGATAGGCATTAATATTGGCCTGGAACGTAGCGGGAGCACCCTTAAGGCCGAAGGGCATCACGCGGTACGCGAATAGTCCGAGAACGGACCGGAAAGCCGTCTTCCACCGGTCTTCCTTAGCCATACGTATTTGATGGAATTCTGCTTCAAGATCCAAGGTGGAAAAATACTAGGCGCCTCCCAGCAGCTCCATAATGGTTTGAATGGGAGGTAGTGGAAAAGCAGGGGCTATCGTAAGGGCATTTAGAGCCTGGTAATTGACAACCATACGCATCTTCCGCTCCCCGGAGCCATCATCACGTTTGTCCACCATGATCGTAGAAGAGCAAATAGGCGAATAGGTCGGTCCAATCCAACCACTGTCCGATAGTTTAGCTATCTCCTGTTTGTGGAATGTGAGCTGATCTGGGGTCATACGGTATATTGCAGACCTCTCTGGAAGTTTTCCGGGCACAAGGAGAATATGGTGAGCATGAGGGCGCTTCGGCGGTAATCCTTTCGGTAACGTATCGGGAAAAACCCGTCGATACTCGTGCACCACCTAGGCAACCTCACATGGAATATCCTGCGCCTCTGGCGAAGTTATCCATTCGTCGAACAGATTGTGCTCGAGTTTTGCCATAGACCAGGGAGACTCCTCGTCACTCTCCGCTGTCACCGAGGCGGTGGAGGCCAAAGGGCTACGCCAGCCGGAGGACGTGGGTTGATTCCCAATTAACGCGCAACAAAGCGCGCTTTGCCATTCATCAGAGAGCCTTAAGGGCACTGCCGAACCGGCTTCGGGCAGAGCCAGTATGAGATGCAAACCGTGCAATGGAGTACTGAGATCATTTGTGTCGTCCGCCGCCTGACGAACGAGCGGCGTTATCCGCGCCTTCGCCTTAGTCTCCGCGTGGGACTTATACCTCCTTGGAGGCGGGCGTAGGAATACTGCTGCCTCCTCGGCTGACATACCCGCCACTTGTTTGGCCAAGATCTCGTATGCTTGCTCTGCTGGGGTCCTTGCGTGGACTACCGTGGGACTATCACGTTGCAGCGTCGTTTCACCAGTCCGAACGACCGGTAACTCGCACCACTGGCCATTCACATAGGTTCGGAGCTTGTCTGACTGGAAATACCAGGCCACCTTGTGTTCCGTCAGCC
>NW_013655328.1:10312-25915 GCF_000499385.1 Eimeria necatrix
GGCCACCTTGTGTTCCGTCAGCCAATCCAAACCCAAGACTAAGTCGTAGGGAACGGGTCCCACCAAAATGTCCCCGGAAAAGCGCGTATGTCCGCAGCACAGCGTCAATCCCGTCACTACCCGATCAATACGTAGTTGTGCCTCTGTAGCAACAGTGAACCTATGTTCTTTTGGAAGTCTCCGCACTCTCAGCTGCAGTCGTTCGACTATTTTAGGACTAATGAAACTTCGCGAAGCCCCAGTGTCCAAGAGGGCCTCACAAGGACTCCCCGCGAGCTCAACGCGAAGTACCGCCGTCGCACCCGCACAGCACAACGCTCCCCCTTGATCGTAAGACTATTTCATGCAAGTCTCCCTCCACCAGTGTGGCACAATCTCTGTCGCGTCTGACCTATTTTCGTCTTCTTTCGCCTGTGCAGACTTCCTGCTGCTATTCATCGTCGCGTCCGGAGTCTGAAGCCATGGATTTCAGGCTCGCAGATTACACAGTCGCGGATCATTTATTGGGGGTGTGGAGGTTGGCGGTGCTGTCATTCGGGTTGGCAAAGGCGTGCGTTGGTATTTTTTGTGGAGTCACATTGACGATGGTAGCTGGTTTGTGGGAGGCATTGGAGTTGAACTACAGACGCACGTCACACGGTTGTAGGGCGCGCGATGTGTTCTGTCACAGTGCGAGGCAGTTTGAGTTGGCAGGCTGAAATGATAGAACTCAGATACCTGGAAGGCGGGATAGGCACGGCAGGTTAATTTCGTCATCTCTTAGATTCGTAGACGTGATGCTCCGGTGGGGTTGGCGGTGTGGTGCGCGAAGTTCCAAGCACCTCAGCACAGGTTACCAATGCTTCGTACGAGGCGTGACAGGACAATTATAGGCTTAGCTGCGCATCACAACAGTAACAAAAATCCCACATGCCCAACAAAAAAAGGTGCCTTACCATGTGTGCGTGTGGAAAAACTCTAAAAGGAGAGGCAAACCAAATGCAGAGACAATCGGCCCACAATAGTGGTCATCTATCAGAACAATACGATAACGGTGAAGGTGATCTTGCAACTCTTTTAGAGTAACTTCTTGACCAGATTTTCCTGCATTCTTGTCCCGGCAATGCTGTCGCTTGTTGCACATTTGCGCCAGGTACCGTCTAGCGTCTCCTTGCTGTTGGCAGGAAGAGCTTGTGTCGACTTCGCAGGTATGAGGAGGCATCAATTCGCCCGTTAGGATTTTTGCAATGCTTGCCCCAAAGATATCTTGCTCGAGAGCCTCTAATGAACGGAAAACCTTCAGGCTCTCTGGGTGGCCAAGACAATTCGCAACAGTCAGCGCCCTTTCCCAGTTAGCCTCCCTCATCTACCAAACAAAAACATGCAATCAGGCATATACTCTACGCTTCAGGGAACTGACAAAGGCAATAGCAGGAAGGGAAGAAATTGAAGGCGGAATGAGCATTCGATGTCACAATACCGCACACTGTTAGCCGCGGTCGCCTGGACACCTCACCGGAGGAGCGAGGCAGAAGACTCAGCAGCCGACAAAGCACTCACTACGACGGTATGAACTTCTGAAATGCCCAGTGACACTGCCAGCAGTTATGGACGCAATAAGGGATCTTCCGAGATGATTAAAGCCCAATCACGCACAAAAGTGCACGTGCATGCGCTCTCAGGTGCGTTACCCCCCTTGCAGCCTCCTCTTTCTCTACGTAGAGTCCCCTGTGTCGTGGATTGGCTAGACAGCGGCAAAAATCCCACACGTGCATTCGCTGCATCGCCACTATTGTAGAACGCTTGTCTGCTGCATTCACCGCTTGCACTTGGTAGTGCAGACGCGAGTTTTAAATTGAAAGCAACACAACGATGCGCAGGTCTTGCGCATGCACGCAGTGTAGTGCGCGGCGCCTACTGCTGCGACTACGCTGCTTCCTGCCCCTCGAGCAGGCCTACAAACTACGCCTAGCATAGCCCCATTTCTCGGACTCTATAGCTTTATTCCATCGAAATACAACAGTTCTTAACTGTTTCAAATCTGTCTCTTCGATTCGCCCCACTCTGGGAGCTCGCCTCCTGGGCCCTAGGGGGAGGAGGCCCGCACTGGCGCCGGCGCTATCGCCAGCCCCAGTCTCCACACAATTTCCGCACATTTTACGTATTCATTAGAACTAATAGACCGTTTTTCTTATTTGAATTCTATTGGGAGGGTCCTGTCCTCCTCCAGTGTTGCGGCCCCTTGTAGGTCACTAGCTAGCTATCATCTCTAGGACACTGGCCAGCCCCATTGTAGTGCCTATGCACTACAACTTCCCCCCTTGCCGGACTGGAGAGACCTACCCTAAAACACATTATTTTTGCCTTTTCAATCTCTGTGCTCTTTTAAAGCTGACGTCGTGAGCGCACGCGGTGCGCAGCGCTCCCTCCCCCCTCCTCATTGAAGGGTGCCCATGCTGTAGGAGCTGGAACGTGGAGGACCCATACGTCTACGCCTCGGAAGGACCATTGTTGTTTCGAGTCTGAAGACGTCTTCGTTGGCGGCGGCGCCAAGCGCGAAGCAAAGCCGGGTAGCCGGTAAGGTGATGAGCTGGCTCCCTATGTGGCTTGATCCTCAGGTGTCCCGTGCCACTTCACGAGGTACTGGGCTGCATCTCCCGAGCCGCGTTGGCCCACAATATAGTCGACTTCGTATTCCACTGTGGGATTGCCTGCTGCATCGTGGACAGGAGGCCAGGCAGCGTCGGATGCCGAGGGAACCAAAGCGGGAGGGCGGGGGCGGTGGGGAACTAGCTGCTAAACGTGGAAAACGTTACGACATTCATAGGTGGGAGGCAGAGCGAGACGGTAAGCGACAGTTCCGTCTTCTCAGTGTTAGGACGGGTTGGCGCTCTACTGCCCTTGTCCACCTGCTCGGGCCGGCCTCGTTCATACGTAGGACAGTCCCGAGCATAGTGTCCCACACCGCCGCACTTCTTGCAAATTTTCCCCGGACGTCTGGTACGTTCGCTTTTGCTAGGGCAGACACGTGCCGGATGTCCGCCACCCTGACACTCAAAGCAGTTTGCGTTGGTTCCCCCAGAACGATTTTCAATTTCCTGGCGGCCACGAGGTCCATTAGCTTGGACGGCCGCCCTAATGGCTCGACTGGTCCTTTATCGGATTTCCAGCACACTCCGCTTGGGCTCGTAGAGGCGTGTTGCGGCGGTCGCCGCTTGTTCCCACGACTGATATTTCACCTGTACGTTATTGGTTATTAGAAGACGGAGGTCTGTCGGTAGCCCGGTGCAGTACTAGTCCGCGAGTTCGTCGGGGGCAAAACCCAATCCCCGCTCCGCTACAGCCGCAAACCGATCCGTGTATTCCTTCGGGTCACCATTCCACCGTACTTTAGCCAACTCCGTTAACAATTGACTCTGTGACATTGTTCTGTCAAACCGCTCCAAAAGCCTGCGCTGTACTGTCGCCCAGTCGCTTAGGTCGTTAGTTCTCCGTAGATACATCCAATATGTTAGAGCGGGCCCACAAGGTGGTCTATAAGTGCATTTCCCCACTCGCGCGGTTCCAATCTCATCTGGGTGTACCGGCGCTCGATGCGCAGCAGAAAGGCCTGCATAGCGCTGCCGTCTTCTGGTAGTATGGGAGTCGTTGCGCCGGATTCCACGGTCCCCCCCCTTACAGTTCTTATCACACTCATTGCGGACTGGAATTGGTCCCATGTGACGAAGGGAATGTCCCCTGGCATGACATTGGGCAAAGGTATCACCTGCGGGGACGCCCCCTTATGCCCATGCGGCCGCTCTGCCACGGTGGGTTTCGGAATCGCGTGGCGATGATGGGCTGGTGTCCCGCTCGGCATTTTGTTGACTGACATTGTAGGAGTCTCCTGCGGTGTGGGACCGATGACGCATCCGTTGCGGAGGTGCATCACTTACTGAGCAAAGATCTCTAGGTACGAGGCATTAAAACATAGTATTTCTACTCCCAAGTCCGGAAAGAACAAAGATTTCATCGGAAGAGCCCCCAAATGTAGTGCGCGGCGCCTACTGCTGCGACTACGCTGCTTCCTGCCCCTCGAGCAGGCCTACAAACTACGCCTAGCATAGCCCCATTTCTCGGACTCTATAGCTTTATTCCATCGAAATACAACAGTTCTTAACTGTTTCAAATCTGTCTCTTCGATTCGCCCCACTCTGGGAGCTCGCCTCCTAGGCCCTAGAGGGAGGAGGCCCGCACTGGCGCCGGCGCTATCGCCATCCCTAGTCTCCACACAATTTCCGCACATTTTACGTATTCATTAGAGCTAATAGACCGTTTTTCTTATTTGAATCCTATTGGGAGGGTCCTGTCCTCCTCCAGTGTTGCGGCCCCTTGTAGATCGCTAGCTAGCTATCATCTCTAGGACACTAGCCAGCCCCATTGTAGTGCCTGTGCACTACACGCAGAGGCCAGTGGCATGCTTCTATCGGGGAGGAAAGCCGTCGCCTGCGTGCCGCAAATCAAAAGTCACATGGCATCCCCCTCATACGAATCAGGCCTTCATCACTTAACGCTTACAACAGTGGCCAGGCATCGCTGTGCAGGTAAACCTGAGATGAGTTCTACCGCTTTCCATCTGACTCTTGAATCACGCTTGGCCATTTAATCCTCTATCTTAACAAGCAAGCACTTGGCAAACAATGACCCTTGCCTCAAAACTTCTTGGAAAGCCTTCATCTTAGCTCGACCCAACCGCAGCCACTCTAATGTTAGGTCGCTCGTAGGCCAGCAGTTTTCAAGTGCCAACGTGTCCTGCACAACATCCAGCTGGTCGCGCAAAAGCCGATCAGCTCACTGGTTGACGCCAAATGACCCATGCTAAAATGCAACCAGAATTTTGAGACACACTACTGAGCCTTTACTTCAGACTTTCTGAGAGCGCAGCTTCAAACTGCTGAACAGGCAGCGTGAGGAAACACTCCACAGGTAAACAGAATAAAGGGAACTTCATAGTGACAGAGGAGCAGAGGCTATGTCCAACATCTCAGGTGGATCTACCGAAGGCGCTTGAGCCTGGGTGAAACCAATACGGCGATGTGACTGGGGCTGCGAAAGCTCATCTACACCACCCTCATGAGAAGGCCTAAGTCCAGCGGAGCCTTTCAGTAACATAGATACGCGTGTTTTGGCGGATTCCGTGTCAGCAACTCCGGTGGTTGCTTCTCTTACTTCAGATTCATCCCGTTTGACCTTCTTTATTGAGCACGCTAGCATGAGCTTCTTTTCTGCCAGAGAGAAACAGTCGGGCCAAGAATGTTTCCTGCTAGATCGTGGGACCTGCAGGTGTGTGGCGAAAGGAGAGCAAACAGCGAGACACATACAGTTTGTCGCCATATTAAAAGACGCCACAGATGAAAATACTATGAAATGCAATGAAGCAGTAGGTAAACTGGGCGGCGTAGCATTTAGGGTGAAATGTAACGCGCGGAGCAGAGCAAGCGAGCAGTCAGTGGGATTCCCAACCTACAGAATGCCTGCTGAATATTCTCAGATAGCAATCTTCATGTGGAATCTTCTTGTGCCGCTTGCAGCGCCTCATGGTCAATGGATTTTCCTTGGAGTGTCTTATGCCTTTTGTGTGTGGTGGCCTACTAACTGTCTTCTCTTTCTGGCTGCACCTTCAAGAGTCTCTTTCAGCTTGATTTGTGCAAAATGAACGCCTTTAAGCGTTGTAAGACCTTCCCGTGGTGGTCTCGTGTAGGTCATGCCAGCTCGTCTCCTACGCAGACATTCCTAGAAGCACTGAACAAGACTGTGCAGCCCCCGCACTCTGAATCTTATAATTCCTTGAGAGTAGCAGAGCCAAACGCTTACTTGCCTTCTCGCTCTGGAGTAATGCCTGCCATGCTTCTTGGTTGGCTCACAACCACGCAGCAAGAGCCCCTTTGTATATTGAGCCACGCTATGCGTCTCTGCTTTTATCTGAAACTGCTGCAATATTGGATCAATACAGTCAATTTGGCATCGATGGGGCACATGTGAAGCACAGATTCGCATTGACATGCGTTGCTGTTAAATCCACTTGGTGCTACAACCTTGGACAGACACACGAAGTAACTGAAAGAAAAGGCAAAACCTGCGTTTCGACTACTAAATCTCAAGCTCCAGCTTTTACTCAGAACTGGAAGAAGACATGGTGGATAGAAGTTTCATCGCATGCTTCAGCTACGGTAAGAAGTTCCCCTCTAGATCTCATTTGAGATGCTGAATGAGATCTACACGGGAACTTTGTCGGAACAAGTTGCGGGCACAATGTAAAAGCGCGCGGAATTATGGAGCTCCTTTTAGGTGACAAAGAAGATGCACTAGTCATGAGCTGCCGTATTTTGTACTATGGGCTCACTTATTTAGTTGGGACACACGTTCCGAAAGGAGGACGGTTTCTCATGCACCAATGTTTGACGTTTCTCTCATCAGACAAGCAACATTGATGAAAAACATCAAAAGCGTAACAGCGTAGACTGGAGACGGTGCTGAGGGCAGCGACGCATTTACGAATTCTAGAGCCTGAATCCATGGAGTTGCGCTTGCGCTCTGCAGTAAGAATGTGACCATTAGATGATGGCGTCGCATAAAATTACGCTGTAGGCAAACGAGGTGGCATCATTGGGTATGCGTACTTGGAGGTCGTTTAACAGGTATAGCACAACTGCTACCGCAGCACAACGGCGTGCTGCGTCTAGCAGCTACTCGCGTGACTCAGGATAACAAAGCTAGCCCTGTAGATCCGCCTCCATTTGGGTGAGCTCCAGCTCCAGTAGCCCGCTCCAGTCAATTGTGCAGAGCTTAAATGCGAGCAAAGCATACGGAGTCTCAGCTCACACGAAGTGAAGAGCCATTCTGGGAACATCGTAGCCTCGGATTACTAGCTGTTAGCTCATTCTACAATGAAACTCTCTTGCTTGCCGGTTATTCAATTGAAGCTCTTGCGAATGGTTCTCTTATTGCTATTGCTAAAGCTCCTGGCACACAGGGGCACGACTCAGACCTAGCATGCTTGGAATACAACCGTAAGCCTGTTTGCTCCAGGTGCATGAATTCTCATCATTCTAGATGCGTCAATCCCCTCTACGTCCTCTTTTTCTCTTGGGGTGGCAAGCAAAACAATCTCCACCCCTACGTAACAAAGGTACTTCCCCGCTGCGCAGCACTTCTTCCTGTTAACAACACTGCCCTGCCCTGCACATGGAGAAGCAGAGCCAGTCCACAGCATATGACAATTCAAATACTGTGTAAAATTCAAGCCACCATCTGCTGCCCACACGCGACGCCCCAAAGCTAATGCAGCACAACGGACGCTTCCCGTAGCAATCACAACGCTGCTGGAACAACTAACAACGCGTCTACCATTTCTGCCCCTGAACCTGTACCCGGTGGGAACCCTGCAACAACTATACAGTGTCACCACGAAAACTTGGACTCCCGACGAAGCAATACTAAGGAGAGGCACAAAAGAAAAAAACTGGGACAGACAGCGTCACGGGACAGAAAACAAATGCCAAGATGAACGTCGATTCAACACGGCGAATAGACGAGCTGTAGCCACTTCCACGGCAAACGCAACGGTTATGGCGGAGCTCGCTAGATCAGAAACTACAGCAGTGCCTGAAGACCCAGCTGCGGCATGTTCCCCAGCTTATGTTCTCATTCGCGTGCAGCTCAACTGCTGGGATCCAAGTTGATGCTATTGCAGACGCCACGAAGGTCTGGTTCAGCTACTACTGCAGTGCACGTACAGTAGAAACATTTCCGCCACAGTACATCATCGGCTTGCATCCCATCACTCTCCCGCAGGAGGAGGGACAGCGCACAAACATCCTGAATACCTGCCTGTTACTCTTTGCACTAGTAGCCAAATCTGCTGCTCAAGCTACCGTGGTCAGCGACAGCAGCGCCAACTGCCCTGGAGGGCTGCTGCTGCTGCTCTTCCTGTTGCCTCTGCATTGCAGCAGGAATGGCGACGTGGGTGCCTCGCTGCTGCGGCAAGGGAGCCGGAACAGTATCCAAGGTTGCCATAATCTTGATGTTCGCTAGTGCTTCAGGATCTGCAACATGCGAAGGCGGTGAGACTGCGCCTGCTGCTGGGGCTGATAACAGTGTTGGGGGTGGCCTTCTTCTGTCGACTGGTTTCGCTGCAGTGCCAGTGGTGATATGAGGCTCCTGTGCAGCAGCAGTGTTACTAGTTGCCCTTGCTAGCGTTGCTCCGAACGCCCGTCTGCGAGCCAAGGAGGTATTCAACCTCGATACTGGATAAAGTGCTGCGGCAGGCCGCCTTCTCAACTGCAGCGCGCCGTTATCTAGGCGTCTACTTCCTGCTGCGGCAAATCTGGCCCTTGTTGACGCCCTTGCTGCGGCCCGAATGTAGGCATTACTACCTGCGCTGCGGCGAGTTGCTGCGTTCTTGAAACCTGCAGCTGACTTCAGCGTCTCTACAACTTGCTGGTGGGGTGTGCGAAACCTCCCCTCCTTCCTGGCTGTTGTTGCAAGTGCCTTTGCAGCTGCGCCTCGCGGTGGTCCGCGAATAGCTGCTGTAGCGGCAGCAGCAGCACCAAGCCGCCCTCGGCGTGCCGATATTCGTGATGCTAAAATTGTGCCGCGACGGCCACTAACACCCGTTTTCCTCCCAAGTAACGCAACTCCTGTACCCACTCGCTGCTGCTGCTGCTGCTGCTGCTGTTTCGGCTGCTGCCGTTGCTGCTGCTCTTGGCGCGATGCAATCAGCGCATCCAGAGGCAAATTAATCTTGTCGGCGACGCTAAGGTTGCGGCTCTTCCTTGCCTGCTGCTGTTGCTGCTGCTGCTGCCGTCGCCGGCTAGCGCCAACCTGTGGCTGCTGCGGTCTTGGGCTGTATTTGAGTTGTTGCTGCTGCGGCCTCTGGCCAATCCTTGCTTGCTGTTGCTTCTGGCTTACTGGTTTCTTTAAAACTCCTGTAGTCCTGCTGAAGCGTTGAGGGGCTGCGCCCTTTTGTGGTGTGCCGACAGCCGCGGTCTTGGGACCCCTCCTCTGCTGTCTGATAAGATCATCCAGAGAACAGTTTATCTTTGACTGAACGTCCATGTTGGCGGCGTTTTTCGCTCTCCTGTTGCTACTGCTGCTACTGATACTTCTGCTTCGCTGCTGCACTGAAGCCTGTACGAGTTCCTCGAGATCTGAGAGGCAACAGCAAACATTCAGTGACTACCTGCTTTCTAAATCAGAACAAACAAATCCCTGGAACCCAACCGAAATTCTGGAGACGCTTCAACCGCGGCCGCATCTCCAAATGACGCTTAGCAGCGAGACACGTTCAGTAAATGTAGCGAGGAAGCCTCTACTGGCGTTGCAATTAACACGCCGTCGAACAGCCGCAGCTACCGCATCCAAAAGAGAGGCCTCCGCTACGGTCTCGCTGAGTCCCAGGCATACAGAAACTGAGAAACGGGCCAACAAGTGGAGGAATATATCCACGAGGCCGCGGCTAGAGCAGCAGCGGGGAATAAATGCTGCTGATGCCGTCGCTGCTTTCGCCGTAGAGACCACTGCCAATCCATAGAGCGACAAGGGATAAAAGCCTGGTTAGGCAAACAACTCACAGTTCTTAACGAACGGCTGGAGCTCGAATTTGTCCACGAATTCCAGGGGCGCGAAATGCGAAGGGGCACAGGGAGGAGAGGCAAAAGCCACAGGAGGGTTGTTGGAGATTCAAAAGGGAGAATAAACTGCTGCGGGTCGGCTCAATGTATATTACGCAACACTACATATAGTGCTGCCGGCAGAAAGCAGGAATGTCGTGCGGTGTCAAAACACCGGAAAAATGAGACGCCAGCGGCCGTCTGCACTTCCGATCGGCCACTTAAATAAACATCTACCCTTTATGCTTACTTTCCGTGGAGCTAGATAAATAATCAACAAGGAAGAATGCGAATCGCCAACAACCCTTTGCCTGTGGTGCCGCTGCTGGTCACAGGCAGACACCAAAACACCCCGCGGGCAGGGGCATAGTGGCCATGGGCTGCTGTTTGTTGCTTTGTTGCAAAAGCCTTTCACTCTATTTTAGGCTATACGCAGGGAACATTTTAGATTATTCTGCGCTATTAGGGAAGGTGAAGCTGAGAAATGGTGCGGAAATTTGTCCTGAGATGCACTGACACAATTCATGGCGTAAGGCCTGAAAAACACGTGCATTTCATTCATATATGGCCACAGTGAGACGCCCGTGCTTTCGAATATTTCCTGCTTCACATTCTTACACAGAAATTCACACGTGGTCCCCATAATGCACTGGATGAGGTGCGCCGTTGCGTGGTGCGGGGATCCCTGAAGAGGTTACAGTAGTTCCGGTGGAAATTGCACTTCGACACTAAACTTTTGATACTTTGGGTCTCCTTGTGTTATAATTCGTGGTTTATGTCATACGTGTCATGTGTCATGCTGTAGTTGGAGGATACCGTTACCTACATCTCAACAGTAAAGGCGCACCAAATGGGAGCTGAGTTCATTTCGGCGGGTAGGACGACTACAAGGAAGATAAAGTGGAACTGGTTAAAGTGAAGGGACCTCAGCGAGGAGACGCCAAAGAAAAACTGAATCGTGGATGCAGTGCTTTAAAAAGGCCGAAGGAGATCTGCCACACCCCTGAGTGTCGATACCAGTCAGATGTACTTAGCAGCTCGGTGTGACTTTGTTTCATATTTGTCGCAATGCTCATCTGCACTTCCAGATGCGGAAGAGCCGCGAACACCTGAAGGTCCGTCGCCAGTCACGAACACCTCGAATGCTCGCCTCCAACGAACAATGGAGTATTCCCCGTGTCCCATTTGTGCGCATTAGGCAATACGACGTCGGCCAATCCCCCTAATGCATTGCTGCAGCTGCAGTGACTCCTGGGCTGACCTATTCTAATGTGCTAACTTCGACGTTTCAATGTTGCATCGTTGCCTCCCTCCTCCTCCTCAGAGTTGACGGGGCCTTATGATATCGTAGACTTGTAGACATGAACTAAAGCAATGTCCATCGACAATAATTCTCTCTTGGTTTTGTTTGTTCACGCTGAACGAGTAGTGTTCCTCAGATCCATCGTTAGACTATTTCTGGAGTACTCAGACAAGCGTCTTCCCGTAAAGGCCATATCCTATTATCCTAGAGCGACAAGGCGTCCACGTAGCTCAGAGAGCACTGAGTATTTATTTTGTTGCTAAGGGCACCGTAGTGTCATTATTTGGGCACTACTTTGAACGAAGTAATCGAAAGCCTGCCCGAAGGTGCGCGGCATGCAACAAGCCCTCCAAACACGGTCGTTTGCGAAGCCACAAAGATGCAATAGACAATCTCTTCCAAGGAGAACTAAAAATAAGACCACTCCACAGACTGTTGGATCGCTTTGTCGGAGCGGGACGTCCTTTGAGACCAAGAGCACGCTACCGGATGTCCCAGTACAGCCTAGAAAGGGCTGACCCAGTGAAAAACACGTTCGCATTGGGCGTTGATATTTGTAAAGAATAGAGCATAAAAGAAACTCGATTGATTGGTTGAGACAACAAGCGGGGCAAAACACAGTTTACCCTCTAGATGGAACCACCCAATTGCTGAGCAGCTTCCATGAGATGTTGCTGGGTCGGTGTCCGTCCCTTGGACTACGGGCAAGGAAGGGCTGTGTCGATGGGCGCAGCGCTTCTTTTTTGAATTTCCTTCCTAGACCTCTTTCATGAATTAAAAAAGAAGAGAGGAACGGGCTTCTGCGACGCCCACCAGAACTAAAGGGCACATACACGACGCAGCTGTTGGCACACTTGCAAGCCACTTCGAGGATATCTCTGCACTTCCCAGCTCCATAGTCCGCTTCTTCGATATACAGGTAATAAAGTATGCAGGATTTAGTTGTACCCTTGCATCATGTTGCAGCGTAGGTACGCTTTCCAGTTTATGAGGTGGGGCGGGAAGGAATGACATGCATGAGGTTTTACCTCTTTCTGCCCAGAACGTTGAGAGCTGCTCCTGGCGTATTGCTCCAGTACACATATTCACAGTGCTCATATTGTCCTGGTGGAGAGATGCTGGGATGCGGCTGTGTGTGACGTGACTGATAACTGCCTGCGAAGACGTGGGGAGGCGCTGCATGCATGACAAGTTTATGCATGCAGTTGCTGAAAGGAAACAACGTACATACTCACGTTGTTCGCTGAGAATAGGTGTGCTGTAGTTCATGATGTGGCTCTGCCCAACCCTACCCGCCACGTACACCAGAGGTGCAAGTGCGAGTGCTGAAAGCAAGCATGCAGTTTCAACTGCGCGCTCTGCGAGCAGTTACGGAGTGGATGGAGGTCTCTATGCTCCATGGCTATGGTCTATTTCCCCGATATGGAGCCGCGTGGGTGTCTAGGAACAGCGTCTTTTCCTTTTATGAAGACAAACGGCGGTCGCTGTTATTAATGGAGGAGGGCTGATGCTTTGATTACTTGTGTCCCAGGTTATAAACAGACTCCTTTTGTGGAGACGAGGTCGAGGATATCTTCTATCAAGACCTGTACTTAACTTTGTGTTGCCTCATCTGGACTTGGGCCTTCTTTTCTTACAACCCCTTAATTGTTTTTTTTTCAGTACTTTTGTTTTGCACGGCACACTGCCGCGAGCTTATCGTTGATGCGAACGATGCTCTATGGCCTCCTTGTGAAGAGAGTTCCAGCAGCTCGACGAAGGCAGACAGGCGGACTCTGCGTGCGGATGGACGAAGCGGCATGGTCCTTGTAGAGAAAGTTGGTCCGGCGTCAAAAATGAAGAATAACGCCACGGAGCAGATTCAGCCTCAGGCTCCCCTTTCAAGGGGTATCCTTTTGCAAGCCCACCTGAACGGGGTGCAAGATATGTATCTCCAGAAGGATGGCGGGCCAAGGCCAGTGAGGCAGAACATGTTCCGGACAGCGGTGAGTTAGTAGAAGTCGCATATTCCGCTTCATGCAAGTTGCACCGTATAGGTAGTTTTACATGTGCTTACGCGTGTAGCGGTTTTGAGAGTGCAATGAGTTAGTGAGGTCTTCCCTGTCTCATGCTTGAGGTGAGCATGCCAACACAAGTGAACTTTTCCGCCTTCATGCGCAATGCTGATGTGTCTTATTTAGGATGTAACTCAGACAAGGGGGAACGAGTTTGAAGATTACTACTTGAAACGTGAACTGCTCAAGGGAATATTTGAGAAGGGATTCGAGAAACCCTCCCCAATTCAGGAGGCAGCGATTCCAGTGGCACTTTCTGGTCGCAACATCTTGGCTCGTGCCAAAAATGGGACGGGGAAGACGGCGGCTTTCGCAATCCCTGTCTTAGAGAAGTGCCAAATCACACGACGAGCAATCCAGGGTAAGTGGGTTTCTTTTAGTGTCCCAGGGTAATTGCTCCGTCTTGTATTTGCAGCAGCACTTCCGCTGTCTCAGTGATGGGCATCTTGAGTGATGAGGACTCTTGTGGGACCGCTGTGTCGGCTGTCTTCTGCCAGGCTTGATCCTTGTTCCTACCCGAGAACTGGCGCTGCAAACCAGTGCAGTTGTTAAAGAGTTGGGGAAATATCTTAACGTTCAGTGCATGGTTTCGACAGGGGGTACGAGTCTCAGAGATGACATTATGCGTTTGCACAACACAGTCCACATTCTCGTAGGGACTCCTGGGAGGATCCTAGATCTTGCGAACAAGGATGTGGCGGATTTGCGGCAGTGCCACATAGTGGTAATGGATGAAGCTGACAAATTGCTTTCCCCTGAGTTCCAGCCAATTGTAGAGAAACTGATCGAGTTCATTCCTATGCAGCGGCAGATTCTCATGTTCTCGGCCACATTTCCAGTAACAGTGAAGGATTTCAAGTCGAAATATCTTCCAGACGCTCACGAAATTAATCTTATGGAAGAGCTCACTCTAAAGGGTGTTACGCAGTACTACGCTTTTGTTGAGGAGAGGCAGAAAGTACATTGTTTGAACACACTTTTTGCGAAGGTGGGTCTAAAAACAAGATGATCCTGCTTTAGGAGCTCTGCTTCTGCTGTCGTTGTGCGTCTGGGTACACAGTGGCGCAGTTACGTCTACACCTTTCTAGCGGGGAGTATGGCTTCCCACATATGAATGTAGGACGTGAGAGTGGCAGTAGTGTTTCCCCTTGCCCATGTGCACTGTTTTTAACTCAGCTTCAAATTAACCAAGCGATCATCTTCTGTAATAGTGTGACCCGCGTTGAGCTCCTGGCGAAGAAGATTACCGAGCTGGGCTTTTCGTGCTTCTATATTCATGCTCGGATGCTGCAGTCGCACCGAAACAGGGTGTTTCACGACTTTCGAAACGGTGCCTGTCGTTGCCTGGTCTCATCGGATTTGTTCACTCGAGGGATTGATATCCAATCTGTAAATGTCGTTATTAATTTTGATTTCCCTCAAAATTCGGAGACGTACTTGCACAGAATTGGGCGTTCAGGCCGTTTTGGCCACCTAGGTTTGGCGGTGAACCTGGTAACGTACGAAGACCGGTTTAACCTCTACAGGTGCGTTCGGGGGGACCCATTCAAGTAGGATGCTGTACCATCCATCCCTTGCGCATGATTTATGAAGAAGCTAGCTTCGAGTCACATTTGCGCCACTTTTCAGGATTGAACACGAGCTCGGAACCGAGATCAAACCAATACCCAGTCATATCGACCCGGAAACATATACATAGATAGCTGGGCGATTAATTTACGGTCGTGCGCGTCACCATGATCAGTTGCGTGCTGGCTTCGGCGGCAGCGACGTGGCGGTTTAGGGAGAAAGTGTAATAGCCGCATCGTTGCATGCCTAGCGCTGGACCAAGCGCAGCGGTTTGAAAGGGTCGCAGCTGCCGTATTCACGTGCTCGCTGGCGCCGGGACCGCAGAACTTGAAGTAACCTAGGGACTTGCTGGCCGGCAATGACCTCGTCTAACAGCGCAGTCAACTATGTGGATGCCCCTTTGCTCGTGACAGTGGCCTCGTACTTACTCCACTTAACAGGAGCCAGTGGGGTCGCAGTTGCTTAGATAGGGATTTCGGCTGATACCCCGTTCGCTTGTGTACCATTGTGTCCAATACAGCAGAGCTGCGGAGGCCAGCGCTAGTTTCCCGCTGCGTTATAGTACCACGAAACAGTAGCTACCGGAGTGCCACTAGCTGCTAGGCAGGGAGTCATATCACAGTGTAAGCTCTCCGGTAGGAGCTATTTTAGGAAGGTTACTGGCCTGCTCACGGACGACGAGGCTGGTTGAGTTTTGCGTGAACAGTTGGTTGATTTCAGCGTCATGTTAAGCTGTTCTCCAACGCCTTTAGTGCAACACTTAGGTTCGTATTCGGCGGATATTGTGTGCGTCATCTTTGGTAGTGTGAATCATCTTTGGGAGTGCTGCTGCTGCAACTGGATTTGCCTGCATTGTATTCGAGGTACACTATGGGGCCATAGCATCTGTATCTCTGCACTCGGGGACTGCACGCAGTGAGTTCGAAGCCTGCGTGTGTGATGTTGGCCTCTCCTCGCCTCCCAACGGAGTCGCGGTTTGCGACGCCTCGTGTGGAGATGCCTACGGATTTTCTCCGCTCCACACTGTGGGAGGGGGGGGGGGGGGGGG
>NW_013655328.1:26015-176487 GCF_000499385.1 Eimeria necatrix
GGGGGGGGGGGGGGGGGGGGGGAGGGGTTATGATGAGGTGCCTGCACCCTGAGTGCTCGTCGGTGGTTCTGCTGAGCCACAATGACTGGAACTGCTAGCAAATGAATTACCATTTGTGAAGGATGCACCTCCCTGCGGTCGTCTTCGGGAAGGTCTGTGAATGGCCTCTGCGGTTCTCGGAGCGCTACACTCCACCGAAACCGGAATGAGCACTGTTCCCTCTACATTTTAACCACGTACTTCCGGGACAGTTTCGTTGCCGCCGAGTGCTGCAGGGCAAGCACAATTGGCGTTGCCGGGGGTTATTGTGCGGCAGGCAGCGTCGAGCTAACGCAGCACCACGTGAGTGTAAGCCCTGGCAACTTTTTCTGTGGATCCAACTTATTGCACAGCCTGCGCATTTGTTTATTTCGAGCTTACTTGATGGGGTCCCAATCTCTTCCACTTCAGCGCCTCCGCCTTCGTAAGCCTTGCTCCTGGCTTCGGCATAGCTGTGGTGCGGAGCACAAGGCGTACGGGGATCCCTTTCATGTCGAATTCTTCCCTTATTGCGTTGACGAGCTGTCTTTTGTAATGCGTCGGAAAGTGAGCGTAGACGTTTGACCACGCCACAAACGTCGGCGGTCTCGTCTGCGCCTGAGTAATGTACTTCCCCTGACACTGAGACCCCAACCTCCACGGAGGAGGCCACCGGGAGATGTATTGCTGAAGCCAGGCATTTATGGTCCCGGTGGGGACACGGCCGCACCACCGTTTGTAGACGGCACATGCCTTGTTGAGCAATGTATTCAAGTTTTCTGCATGTGCAGCAGACGTGAACACCACCGGGCACGATTTTAGATGCCCAAGACCAGTCTGAAGTCTCTCCAGCACCAATGTTCGCATTTGGCCCCGTCTGTTCATGTCCACTAGGTCCCACTTTGTTACGCAGACCACCAAGCTCTTCCCCTCTTTATCACTTGCCAAGTTCGCTAGAGACAAGTCATGCGAACCAATATGCCCTGTTTCTTCTATATGAGCAGCATCGAGGCACAGGATGCACACATCGGCTGCACGGATATTCCGCATAGTCTGTAATGATGCTTGTTGAAGCAGGTCGTCTCCTCGCATCTTCCATCCCCTACTGACTCCCGCCGTATCGACCAAAGTCATCTGCTGCTTTTTAAAACAAAAACTGATGCATACTGAGTCCGTCGTGGTGCCAGGTTTTGCGCTTGTCTTCAAACGTTCCTCCTTTAGAATGGAATTAATAAGGCTTGACTTGCCCGCATTTGGCCGACCAATGAACGTCAGTCGAATTGGTTCTTCACTCTTCTCGGTTTCCACATCGAGGTTTGCCGACGGCCGTACCGACGAGGCAGGCACTATGTTAGGAGCTTCTGGTTCTTCAGTTTCGCGGAACCAGGTTTCCTTGCTACACTCATCAATGCTGGCTTCTACCATGTGTCCTTGCTGCACATGACCAAGGACAACAACTGGAAATGCTCGATTCAACGCTTCAGGGTAGCGCGCCCTGAATTTCATGCGGCTATTCCCGTGTGCATAAAAAGGCGAACTTTCAGGAACAGTTAACTGCAACGGCAACAAACTTTACCAACGCGCATTCTGCACTCAAGTAGTGGCAACAAATACAGCTAAAAGCCTACTATGGGCCAGCCTTTTTAGAATGCCTCTCACTTGCAGTTGCAACGGCTGCGAACTCAGAGCATATGCACCAGTTCATACTCACTGAATATAAATTCGGTTCCCTCAGTTTCTACTCACCATAACTGTGTCATGATGAAAGCATTTGTCCTGTTCGGACTGCTGAGGAGCCTCGAATGCTGCATCACCTGGTGTAGACTTTTTCAAAGACCATGGTAAATGCAGGTAACCACCAAGAGATTGCTTGTGTGCCAATACCGGTTGCGCACCCCGGCCATATCGTCGGGATAACCCCTCGAGCCAGGCTTCGGTTGCGGCAGCTTCCTCATGAAGGATTTCTTTCACATTCTGGAAAGGCAAGGTCAGAGACAATGTGGCGGATTGAGTGCCCAAAACATTGCAGCTGCTTCTCTGAAGCGCCTTCCTCACAAAAGGGGGGCAATAAAGGAAATGCGTGAGATGATGATGAAAGCGTGCTGGATCACCTGTTGCTCTGGTGGAATTGACGGTGTCAACTCATGCTGGCGCTGCCCCTGAGCTAGCGCTTTAATCCGCGCTAACAACGATTCAAAACCCTGTGACGCCGTTGCATAGAAGCATGATACCAGATTCCCTAGCAGTACACCTCTCCACCGCAAAAGTCTGCAGTTTTGTGCCATCACTCTGTTTGGAGTTTCTGTAGGGCTTAAGCCTCGCTACGTGCTTACCTGGCTTGTTTTCGTGGATACTGCGACGGGGTGCCCCAAGTGCAGCTCATAAGCGTCACCTATACAGTTAGCTGCATTCGGTCCTTCCGCCTTGTTAAGTACGAGGATTACTGGGGAATGTTCGATGATATTCGCCGAATCTTCTTCCTGGTGATGCGGGCCCAGATTCAAAGTTCGTCCGTCAGCCGCCCGCTGATTCTTCGTAAGCATCTTCAGCTGTCTCGCAATGAACTCGTCATCAGAAGTGACGCCTTCCTTTGCATCAACAATGAACAAAATCACTTCAGACGCCTCAAGTGCTGCAGCAACCTGCATGAAGAACAGATACGTATGAAAGACTGGAAGTAACCTGCCTGTGCAGGAGAGAAACTGTGCAGCCAGTGCCATTTGGACTGCTGCTTCACCTGGTTGTTTATCTGCCGCTTCGGCGTGTCTGCTACACCACCAGTATCTGCCAAAATGCTGGGTGTATCCGTGAGAAGGAAATTAAGAGAACCGCATGACCACAAATATTCTCTGCGATCTTGAGTAGTCCCGGGGTCTGGGCCAACAAGCGCGAGCTGATTTCCTGCTATGCAGTGCGACTTCGGAGCACCTGCTGTCACAAGGCAGTTGTAAAGGCTGCTTTTCCCCACGTTTTCTCGTCCGACAAGAGTGAGCCGTGGCATCGTCTTTGTTGCATTGTGCTGCGGAGCAACCGAGTCGCGCTGTTCCCTGGATGAGAAGTTCCTGAAATTTGCCGGGCCAAAAGTCCTACTAGACTGGACAACACGATTCTGTGATATAGTGGGTATCCAAAAGTGAGGCAGCACGCCCATAAAGTGTGCAGCAGCATGTTGACGCCAAGGGAAATATCTTCTAAGGCTCCAGACGTAGGAGGGGAAGCCCTCAAGACGCCTCAAAGTAATTATTCCACCTACATTTCCTCCTTTACATGCGCCAATGCATGCTGGCGATGATGTGTAATGTGCAAGCGACTCGACACATCTTGCATTCATTGTTCGTCAGAGCAGAGCGTACAGCTGGAGACGCATCAGCTGCGTCACCCGCCAACACAGCTCCATATTAGTATAGCTTCATACCTCATAAGTATTTGGACAAACAGAAGACCACGCCATTCAGCATTTACTGGATATCGAAGCAGTTCCGGGTAGGCTGGGATCCACTTGTGTGGCACGGCCTGGCGCGACTCTCAAAGTGAACTCTTGTTCCCCCATTAAAAATAGTCGAAAGTATACACCTAAAAGGAATGAGGAATTCTAGTTAGCCCTCAAAGTATAGTGAGCTCATAGCTGCGGTGGGCTTGCTTGATGCCTAGGGCCCCCTAGGCTTATTGGCTGCGCAAACACTACAAATGTAATTATGCCAACAGTTACAAAGGCATTTATCTTTGGCTACAATATAGTAAGAGTGGCAAACGCCAACTAGTTCTTCGCGGCGAATACGTATCGTCGACATAAGGGACGCTGTCCACGCTTAGTAGGTTGCGCATCTTTTCGTCCAGCTCATCGCAAGTTCTCAGCATCAGGGCCTGCTTTCTTTTCCGGTAAGATCAATGAAAAACAATAGCAATTAAGTGTATGATGCCAACTCGTTGATGCAACTTCAAGACAGCCCGTACACCACTTTCGCGTCTCGTTAAAGTAAGGTGGAACACTGTTTCGTAGCTTAAGGAGAAATACTCGTCTGGATTCGCGAGGAAGTAATAGATCAATTCTCTAGCCAGTATCCTACACAGGCAATTTAGATTCTCGCCTGACTTCCTGAGTGGAGTTTTTCCGAGAAAAAAGTTGAGCTTCGCGGGAACAGTGTGCACACCCCACAGTACTTTGCATGGGCGCCCTGATGCAAAGAACAGGCTCAGTCCTCAGAAGTATGTCTCCATCTATCATGCGGCGCACTCACAGGCGTGAGACTTCAGATAGTTTAGAGCGATGCGCACAACGTTGCTTTGCGAGAAGTTGCAGCTTGGCGGCACCTAAAAAGATTCACTGACTCTGCGGCTCATTTGCTAAGTATTTTTGCTTTCTTAGTGGTGAGTTTCCTATCAAGCTTGACAGATAATGCGTTCGCATTAGCCCGCTACAGGCTCTACAATCCGTATCAATCCAAATTTAAGTAGGATAACTTGAGGTCCAAGCATCAAGAAACAAAAATAGCTTGTTAATATGCAGTATGATAGCATCACAGCCTCTTTCCAGCATGCATGGGTGTGGCTCTGTCGGATACGTTGGCATATGAGAAAAGTCCCTGTTCACGCTTAGGTCTAACAGACTGTGATCCTACACTTACATGGAAAAAAAGGCGCACACCTCAAAAACAAAATATTTAGCCACTGAGAACGCAGCAGATTAAAGACTCCACAGGTGCTGCCGTCGAGTTCCTGTCAACTAAAGAGAGCACTTGGATTACTCACAAATTTCGGGCTCCTGGGTTCTGGCCCAGGAACAACTATTGGCAAGCCGCGTGCTTGTGAGGGTTCCATTATGCTGTTGGCAAATTGAAGGCTACCAGGGGCTGCTGTTCGTGTAGGTGGCTGCTGAAATCGGATGAAGCCTTGACACGTTGGCGAACCCTCAGACTGCAGCGGGGATACACGAGATTTAGGATGTTTCATTAAGGGCTGGTTGCAGTACAGATAGTGCAGCGCTGAAGGGTCGCTCACAAAATTGATTAGTTCCTGCTTCTGTGCCGTTTGGAAGGATGCATGAGGCCGAGGCTGGCGGGCTTCAACAGCATGTGTCGCTTCAACGGCAGCTAATTGACCTTCCGGGACCTGCCGACACCACCGTAAGTTCGATTGGCATTTTCCTACAAAGCCCTGGAACTGCTGCAAGCGAGGCGTGCGTACTGGCTGGGCAGCTTGCTGAGAGTACCACTGGCAGGAATTCTGCAGGAAAAGCTGAGCTTGAGGTGTCTCTGGCCAGTGGGACGGCTTGTGTCGGCTCTCAATACTAGCCATCGGTAAAGGATGATCCACGCTGAAACCAGTTCTTCCTGGAATTGTGGAACCGTCACTAGCATTAAGTAACTTTGAAGTTGCACCTTGCTTGCTCCCTTGTGCATGAACGCTTCCGTCAATGTATGGGTTCGGTGATGCAGCCATGTTTTGATTGTTGGATGGCTGCATTCTTACAAATTCGTCTCTTTCAATTCGTAGGCGGCAATTCGACAAACTTTCGGATTTTGATGCTCTACTCACGACGTGAGCCTTATTTGGGTTTGATCTCATCCGTAGTGTGGCACCAAAGTGTACTGTGTGTGGATTCGTCGATACGCTTCGCACTTTTTTGAGACTCGGTAGTGACGTTGCGTCGTTGTCTGCCGGAAAGACTTCGACTGCGGTGTCCAGGGTGGTGCACTTAAATGCTGCGTCTTGTGGATGCGAATTTTGATAAAAAGTTACACCATGACGTGAAGCTAGCGCATTCGCTTTGACCCCGTCTCCAATTTGAAGCTCCGACTTTCTATTAGAAACTGATTTGGCACGCCAGTTCACAGGGAGGCCCTGTTGATTTTGTGGATGGCCATCGAAGACAGATTTAGCGTCGTTGAATCCAGCCAGCCGCTGCTGCGGCTTCCCACTAGGTTCACTTTTGGGTGAACACGCGGTGGATGCAATTGACGAGGGGAGAGGACTGGTCTCAGAGGTTTCTGTTGTCCTGGTGGCACTTGGCAAATCAAACGATTGATCAAGTAAAGGTGCTCTTCGGCTTTTGCTTTTTTGAGTTGACAGTGGGTGCCGCGCCTTCAGCATATTTTTCTTTTGGGCAATATGAGGCGACGAAGTATCCGCTGCACCGGGGCACTCCGGCATCAATGCGTGGTCTATAGCAATGTTCCCAGGGCCTTTGCTTGTGCTTCTCGCTGAACGGATGTGTGTTGGGGACGGTGTTGCTTTCGGAAAAGTCGGACGGCGTGGTTGAGCTTGGGAAGAAGTGCATGAATTCCTGTGGGTGGATGGTCCCTTCCTTGTCGTTCTTTCTGCTGAGTGGTCTGGATTGGCCCTTCCGCTGCAGCTGCCTCGCGAAAGACGATCGAGGCTCAACTTGTTGAAGTGTTTTCGGCTGCTCGTTGAAAGAAAGCTTGAAGTCTGCTCACCAGCTTGGTATTGGCGGGTGTGGATGGCTGGAGATCTCGCAGTCAAACGCGATGTTCCATTCCTTATGGACTCTCCAGATCCCTTGCCAACTGGAACTTTGCTGCAGTTGCCCACTTCCCCCTCTTGGTTCTTGTCTGTTGGTGTAGAGATATTTGGTAGGACAGGGAATGTTGTTGGCCCCGGGTCAACTTCAGCGAAGACAGTGGGCACCACAGGCACCAATGCTTCCAAATCTACATAAGGGTTTTGTTGTAGAATTTGTATCTGTAGCTCTTTCCACATTCGGAAAACCCAGGGGTGTTGGGCGACGCCTGCATCGATCGCAATGACAGCACATCGGGATCCCAATGTCCCCTGTGTGCAACACATGCACAAAGAGGCTGCAATTAGGGGCTGATACTTCAGGAGAAACCACTGCGCTGCGATCAGGGTGCTTGTCCGTACCAACTAGTGATAACCTGTCGCTTGGGTTATACTTCAGCAGCTTCTCAATCAAATCAGCGGCGTCCTTTTTCACATGCTGAAGACAAAATAATCACATGTGTTGCCCGTGAAAAAGTCGTTGTTGGAGATGCTAGTGTCAAAGGCTGCAAGTTATAAAAAACTTACGCTGGGCATTCTAATATCAACCGTCACAATCCGCTGGACCAGCTCAAAGTGCCGTGTCGACTGAAAAGGAGGCCTTCCGTCTAAAAGCTCATACAAGAGAACCCCTGTGGTAACAGGACAACAGATGTGAGCAGTTAGCTCCTCCGTATAGGTGTTCTCATCGCCATTGAGCTACGAATATAATCGAGAACCAGCAAACGGGCCAGAATAAAAACAGCAAGTATATCGAAACTTGCTCTACGTTTACAAAAGACTGAGCGCCAATGGCAAGAAGCCAACTGATTTCAGCTCTTGGCGCCGTGTTAATCTGCTCGCAACCTACCTAGGCTCCACAAGTCGACGCGCCAGTCATGTCCTTGGCCTTTAACCATTTCAGGCGCTAGGTAGTCGAGGGTTCCGCAGAAGCTATAGCTTCGATTGTGACCGACAATGGAACCACACCAGCCGAAGTCTGCAATTTTGAGTATATTTCCCTTCGTAAGTAGGAGATTTTCCAGTTTCAAGTCTCTATGAATTATCCCACTAGAATGAACACAGTGTAGGCCGTTGACTAGTTGAGCGAAAAAACAGAACGCCTCAAGCTCTGAAAAACGCCTGTTCGGCTGCTCCCGAATTCGTCGATAGAGGTCCCCTTGATCGCAATAACCCAGAACCATGTGGAGATACTGAGCATCTTCGACACAAGAGAAACAGCGCAGCACATTCTGGTGGCGTAACAGATCCCTTTGCACGTAAAGCTCAAATTCCACTTGGTTCACCATGCCGGCCCGAACTACGGTTTCTTTCTGAATGCTCTTGACAGCCACTGCAAAGCCACCTTTTCGATGTCTCAGCTTCCGCACAACGCCGTAAGTCCCACACCCAACGATGTCTCGGCGTACGTCTAAAAGGTCTTCAGCCCCTTGGCCCTTATCAAAGCTCTCGAGTTCTGCAAGAGACTTTATGGGTAAGTAGGCCTCTATATAGCTGGAGTCCTCAGTGCACTCATCAATGGTGGCACAGCCTTCGCCTTCGTGTCTGCTGTTGTTTGTATAGGAAATCGCCGATATAAAAGGGCCTACCGGGATGAGATCATGGGGGCCAACTTTAAATCTGTCTTGAATGCGTCGTCCTTGCGATGGTTTGCATTGAGGCGCATTTTCTAACTGCTGTTCAGTGATGTGATCCTCACCACAGATGTGTGCTCCAATCAATGCGTTATTTTCACCAAATGCCGCTGCATGGGCTGCTGCTTTACGTTCGTCTGATAGTGGGCACTGCCCTTCTGTCCTCGCTGTATCCCTAGGCTCCTGCCCTCTACGGATGTCTTGGGACTGATCTGTAACTCTGGCCTCTTCTCTTGACAGGCTTCCGCTCATCTTAACAGTGCATAAGGCGTCTGCAGGAGGACTTGACTCAGTAAGAAGTTGGCCGTCAATCCTTTCTCCTCGACGCAACGCTGATTTAGTAAGCGTTGCCCCAGGGTCTCCGATAATTTCACACTTAAGCTTCAAGCGCTGCTCCATGCTGCCACCAACCGCTGTAAAACTCAATTTCCTGTTCTCTGCCTTGTCAGACGGAGCATTGCCCTGGGAGCCAGTAGAAGCTTCATCAGACTCGCTTATTTTCCACTCCAGTGGTGGTGGCGGTGCGGGTGATTCTTGCTGCCTTTCGACATCGGCAGTAACCGCTTGCAGATGAGCTGTCGTGGGGATCTGCAAAGGTTTTTCTTTAGATTCCAGCCACTCTGCGTGTTCTTTGGGCTTTTCGTGGTTCGAACCTTCATCAGCCCCGACAGATATGGTGTCTGAGCTCGTGGAGCTGTTTACAGATGGACTCACCCTATGTGCATGAGCGTTCGTGGCTAGGCCAGAGAGTTTGGGATGTGGAGAGTGGGGGCGACCTTTTTGAGGCATTGCGCCTTGCTCTACTGTCTGAGGCATAATGTCAGCTTGCACAAGAGTTCGCTGCCTCTGCTGCTGCAAAGAAAGCTGTTGCTGCATCAGCTTCTCTCTTTGCCGTTGGAGCACCTCTTTTTGCTGTTGCAGAAGCTGCTGCTGCTGCCAAAGAAAGTGCTCCCTCTGCAGCTGCAAGTCAAGCTGCCGAGAAGGCTGGAATGGAAGGGTTGGGAAGTGCACGTGGTGCTGGGAGTGCTGGGCTACTTGCTGGTGTTGTGGAGGAAATGGCACCTTGGCGAAGCCCCAATCATTTGAGTTGCCTTCTTGACATCCTGGCATCGCATATGGGGTGTTTGGGGACAATTTCTGCCCATGCAGCTCCTGCTTTTGCATTATATTTCCCCTTGTGGCCGCATGTGAAGCTACCGTTGGAAGCTGTTGCTTTGGACTCTGTCGAAAATGCAGGGTGGGAGATGGAGGACGCGACCGTTGCAAATTTATCGCCGGGGCGTGTTGAATTTCCTGCTGATTTCCGACCCATCCTAGGAGTATTTGGTTCGAGATATCTTGCGGTGCGTGGGCCCGGTTCACTGTTGGAACAACTCGGCGTGCGCCGCCGCTCCCTGACCGCAGCCTTGCATCTGGTGGAGAGCCCTGCGCAGCTACTGATTCGTACGCAGCTCTCTGCTCTGTGGGAGCCCGAAACAAAGACCAGATACGGGTGGCAAGGCTGGGAGATTGACGCCCAGAGACGGGTGGAGTGCTAGCAGAGCGGTTTGAATTTACATCATTCTGTGCTCGTTGAGATTCCGAAGCACCTACAGCGTTGAGGCTTCCCGCAACAACTCCTCTTTGAGGTCCAGAAGGTCTTGCTCTTTCCATGCCAGCCGGTTGACGGGGCCTGCTGTGGTTCTGAGCAGGTACGGAGAGTGGTCTCCAGCCATATGCACACGGCGACTTCCCTCGGACTGAATGCTGGGGAATATGTGGCACGCACTGCTCCTTACCGGCATGTCCAGTAGGTAGCGCGTATGCAGGGGTACTACCAGGAGGCTTTTTGAGCTGGGGCTTAAGAGATGATACCCTTCCTGTGTTGAGAGCGCACGGCAGCTCATTATTGCATTGCGTCACAAGTGGTCCAGGGCACTGCTTCTGCTGCGGTGCAACAAGCTGGTGCGTCTTGTCAGCCAGACGTGCCCACACGCCCGGCCAAAAGTTGTTGGTAATGTTGGGTCCATTAGGCTGATGCGTGGGCCGTTCTTGGACGGGTTGAGCCTCCACTGTGGTACTTTCCTTTGACCTAAGTCTAGTCCCCGTGCTAGAATGGCGTGCAGCGGTCTGCCTTGGGCGGTAACAGCTGTACACGAAACTCGCAGGAGTCATTGAACGCCACAGCAGCTGGGCATGCTGTTGATTTTGGCTTGCTGGCGCTTGCATTTGTGCCCTCTGAGTCATGCCGACCGTACCAGCAGCCTGAGCCGGGGATCCATGTCGAACAAGGGGTTTGTTGGGGCCCAGCGGCAGAAATGGTGGACTTTGAGTGCTGGAATGTAGGCTTTGATGCATCATTTGTATGTCTGGAAGCTGTCTTCCGCGTGCCTGCCTCACATCGTTTGGGGACCAGAAGCGGGCCGCCCCTGCCAATCCAGAAGCGGGCGATCTGAGAACATGGGGGCTGCAATGCGTACTTAAGGGACCTCCTGGCGGGGATGGAATCCCCCGGCTTCCTGAGGTCGCCATGGAACCTAAATTGGTAAAACACCTCTGTCGCGCAGTAGTTTGACTGCAGCTGTGCGCGGAGCGCTAACTAAAACACTCGCCAAACACAACGGAAGAAAGGACCCTGACTTGGCCATGCTTTCTTAAAGAGCTGTGCCTTCGACATAAGAAGGTCAGTTGCTGCCTCTTTCAGAGCTGGGCGACCATCCTACTCGGTCTGGTCTCATGCCTGTAGTGGGCTGAATGGTCCACTGCAAGTGAGATCTCCTTTCTTCGAGGCAAAAATCTGCAGACACCAGTCAAAATATTGCCATCATCAACTGTTGAGTTTGTTCAATGAAATGCTGCTTGTGTTGCGAGGTACGAAGCGCTAGACAAGATCGGCAATATGCGAGAACGTGACGGAGTTATGCGCATCCCTGTCACAATATGCCATAATACACAGGTCGGCTTAAAACAACATAGATTTGAGGCTACTTTTAAGTTGGCCCTTGTTCAGCCCAGGAAGTTCTTGGTGTGGTTTCTCTGGCTAACACCGACAAGGCAGCAAGCCCCTAGCGGGTCTCGCGATCGGCACTCGAGGGCGCTGTGCTCAGGAGCTTTGGTGAAGCCAGCTACGAAACCTAAATATGTTTCCCTTATAAACTTCTTAGATGAAGGGAAAGTCTGGAACTCACTGGAACCGTACTCTCTGCGCACACTCTATTCCAAGGCTCCAAAGGCCGGCGGTTCAGTCCCCGTCATCGCCGCCTTGTCACTTTCACTCGGCTTCATATTTTTCAGTAGATCACGCCTGAGACCCTGACTTGAAATCTTGGAAGAGCTTATGAATTTCATTTCCCTTGTGTTGATGTAAAACTTGCCGGTTTCTCTGGCGTTTTAGCGAGGATTTGGCGTGTTTCAAAGCTGGATAGCTGACAGTGGTCAGCTGCCCATTCGACTGCAAACCGAAGCAGAGAATATCAAAGAGCCTACGCATAGCGCAATCTAGCGCCTGTGTTCTAAGGCAAAGCTGCTGAGAGACGGAATCTCCACACAGTCAGTCCCACAGCAAGGCAACATGAGAAATTGCTTCGTAGAACGTGCAAATCAAACTGCCTGTGAGGAATGTAGCTGCCAAAGGTCTGTACTGAAACTAGCCACATGAGAAACTAAAATACAACTTTTTACGTGTACGCCATCAAAAGCCGCTGCTTGGCTGCGCGTCCTTTAGCTGGTTGCGAGCGTCTGAAAGATATCCCTAGGCAAGTAGTGCGACAGTCATACCTTGATTTGTCTCATCCCAAGTTTCAGGCCATTTGAAACCATTGGCAACTTTGTACAGTCTCCAGATTCACGGCGTGCTACTGTGATGCTAGCAAATTTATAAACAATCCTAGCAAACTTATTGGTAGGTCCGCAGTTTCTTGAAGCGGTAAGCTTGAACGCGTGTCTCCCCGGCGGTTCCACGTACACGGCGTCAAAGTTGCATGTACCATTCAGGCTCAAGGCAGAGTTTCCCATCTGTTCCATCGTCAGAGAAACTTACAAAGCCCTACCGGAAGGAACAGAATCTCACATTTCTGGAAAACTGAAAAGCTGTAGAGGAGCAGAGATGAAGGTGTTGTTTCAGCGTGCAGTGTACGAAATAACTTGTCCATTTAGTATTATGGGTACAAAGTAAAAGCATCGGAGCGCATTTCGCGGTCAGCAGCGCCAGGGGCATCTCGATTGTGCAACTCGTTTTTAGAAGGACGCAGCATTTGATATCTGCCCGCTTGTATGTCCATTTTCATCATGTCCCTGTTTCTAATGGCTAAGCAAGCCCCTTGTAGGGAGCCAACGGAGCTGCGCACGTTCCTGATACCTTGATGCTGTGCGCCCAACGCACTTGGTCTCGTATACTCCACTTCTATTAGGGAACATGAAATTTCGTTGACTCAGCTTGAAATATGGCAGGCAGCTCGCATTCTATCCGCAGACTCTTGAACTCGTGCCCACCTTACCACCATTACGCTTCCCAGATTTCTACTTTGAGGCATAATACTCTGAATAAAATTACAGGCACGGTATGTTGGGATTCAACGAGCTCTTCAAGCCTTAGTTTCCTAATGTTATGCACATCAGCATTCTTAGTCTGTGCAGACCACGCTGCGCATGAAGAAACCATGTAGGCCTCACTGACGAAAACAGACTCTTTCTACTGACCGCAGCTGCGCCTGAGCGTGCTGCCTCTTCAATTAATCTGTGCCCTACAATGCGTAATACACTTTTCCAATTGGTTGTTGCAGCGTAACATTGAAGCGGCCTTTTTAGTCACTGGCATTAAAGTTGAATTTTTGATACGGCGAATCAGCTATCAAGGCTTTTCCGCATGCCTCCGTTGCCTTATAATCAGTGTTGAGTGCCTGGCTGTACTTTTTCTTGATGCTTCTAACCCAAATTGTGTACATGGAGTCAAGCCATGACCGAAGGATTTCCTGACTGCATATGTAGAAGCTCCCTGTGATTGGAGGACAGCTACACAGCGGGAAACTTCTTGGAAGCTAACGGGACAACCGCCTAAACGTTATCGGCTACTAAGTGGATACAGGCCAACAGTTCAACAAATAGGAATACAAAGCACGTTGACACAACTTCCCAATGGAATTCATTTGAGGTTCAGCATGATTCTCGTCGCGAATGGCCGACCTCACATAGTGTAAATAGAGCCGCAGGAAATGTCGTCCAGCTAGAAGTCATTCACGCGGCAAGAGAAGAAACAGTATGTGGTCACTGGGTACACATGAACTGATGAACTGACTGGTATCTCTCGTGGGAGTCAGTCCCTGCATACACAGGCGACCATTATGTTGCTTGCCCAAGGCAAAAAGTCGCACAAATAACAATAGAACGAAACGTGGAAGTCGTAACGAAAAAATTGGCTGGCTGCAGTCAGGCATCGTTGAAACCCTCAAAGAAAATGAAGCAGCGGCCCCGGGTGTGACACGGTCAACCACTTTGGCGTTGTCGAAAAAAATTCAGAAAAGTTAGCTGAAAATGAAGCTTGGCAACGTGTTAACGCCGTTTGAGCAAAAGCATCAATCTCCACATGCAGAGGCAGCACAGAAGCCCGACAATCACTGAAACAGCGATTGCCATGTGGATCAGTCTGTTCAGGCGCATCCACGTCGTGCCAAGTTGAGCTTCAGTTTCCGGAGGCTCTGCAAGGACCATTATAGCAACTCTGTGCGAATCTCCCCTAAAGAAGCAAAAAGCGCATGCATGTTCACACAACTGATCCAGTTTCTACAATATATCTGCGTTTTCGCCTCACCAGTCTGACAGGGAGCAGATGCACTGAAAATGTGAAGTACCGTATTGTTGTTTCAAGGGGCTCCTCCCTTAGCTCTAAAGCAAGCGCTTCCGCGTAACTGTTTAGGTCGCTGACTTCAGTGTAGTTAAACCGAAGCACGTATTCGTCAAACGGGTCTAAAGCCAGTACAGGAGCTTGTTGCCCATTTTCCGAAAAATCATTTTTGTTCTGACCATTCCACTCTGAACCCTGTCCAAATATTCGCATAACATGAGTGGCAAGACGTAGCTAATGGACAGAAACACTCAACCGGAGTGTCTGAGTAGGTAATCCTAAGCTACAGGCGGGTGTAAGGGGCTAGCGCTCTGCTCATGCCTACTTGCTCGTTCGTTGCAAGGTTTGTTACGGTCTCCTGTTTGGTCTCTGTGAAGCCTTCGAGCTCTGATAGATGAGCCTCACGCTTCTCCATATGGTAACGCATCTCTTCTTGCTCTTCTTTTTGGGTCTCCCACTCTTTAGCCGCTTCCTCTTCTTTCCTCGCCAAAAATGCTTTGATGTCGCTCGCTTTCGGCACTCGTAAAACAGCGCGGTCTAAAAAGGCGGCGTTCATGGGGAGCATCTCTGTTTCTCCAAGAGCAAAAATTATAAAAGCGCTGTAAAACACGTTCAAAACGCATTCCGACATGTGTTGCTGTGCTCGTGGCAGACTAGCCAGCAGATGGACTTGGGCCTCACTGTAGCCAGCTGCTTAGTTTGCAGTGAAAACGCACACTTTCTTGCCAGCTATACGTTCGCCTTTTAACCGTGCCAGTAGCTTGCGTGGGTCAAGACCTTCCGAGTCCTTCACAAATACGGGGGTTCCTCCACTCCTGTTTAGTCAGAAGCAATTCGAGTCAAGCATACATCCGCTCGATGAAGCTGCGCGTTGATGCGCACATACATCACGAAAATCCGGACCAACAATCACGAGGGTGATATAATTCGGTGTGTCACTGCAGGGTTAGAAACAACATGAATACGCTATAGTCAAATTAAGGATTAGTCGAACGGGATAGATATCATGCAGACTTACGAGAAGCTCGCAGCGAGATGCAACAAGTTTCTGCAATCCGCGATGTGGTCATTAAGGACAATAACCAGACGTCGCCTACAGCAACAGTAAACGCTACACCTATTTTCTGCCTCTATGTGAGCAGAAACATGTAAGCCACCTGAAAAGTGTGCAGGTAGCCAAGACCTAAATCGCATATATGCAGAGTCGCAATGAATCAAGCTGAAGGATTCTCTACTGCTCAATCTCTTACCCGTCCGGCGCTTCAAGCCAGCGCCGAGGCAAGCTTTTGGAGAGAGCCTCAACAAATAGCTGTTCATTGTCTTGGAGTTCAGCGGCTGAAGCGTCTCCAGCTGGAGCACCCATGGCCAGCTCATTGGTCATTCCAATAGTGGCAGCAGGAATGCGTGCCAGACCAAATGGCACCCATCGCAAAAGTTTACTACTGGTCTCGCGTGTGCGCTTGAAATCTGCACTACTTCGACGTGCCGACGGTTTGTCAGTCACTGCTGCAGCGGGCCAATTGCCTTCAGGGGCCTCTAAAGGCTTGGTGCGCATGCCTGCCTGCTCGGTAGCTAGCTCTTTTGAAGCGTATTCATCTCCAAACGCGCTCTGTAGGAGCTCTAGGGGAGAAGGTAGGGCAAAGGGGTACGGCAACCGATGACCCTGGTCATCTGCTAAAGATTCCTGAGTTGCAGAAACGAGGGCAAGGCCGGTTTCGTTCAATAACCGAATATGCCACTGTGATTTCACCGGCGCACTGCAGCAAATGATGCATACGCAGGCTATGTTCAGATGTATGCAATGCCTGAGCATAAGGAACACTAGAGTCCGCCAGCAGTCGCAGCTACTTAAGTCGTACAGAGCTACTGCCTTGGAGAACCACCAACTGTGGAGGACAGGTCGCAGCAAAGCTTACTACTCAGCAAGGACAAGAAAGAAGAAGGGCTTCTGTCTGCAGCGCAGTACCAAAGGCAATCTCGTTTCCTTGACTGAGTGAAAAAGCTAGCTCTTAAGTGCCGTCCGCAAAACGTACGTTGGAGAAATTCACAGATTGGTTGGCGCCAATCCTGCACCTACCGGTCATCTTGAAGCGCTGCCGCTGCAGCAACATACTCTTCTGCTGTGTGCCATCTAGCGCGTATGATTGGCGTGACTCCTCTGAGTTAAGAAAATCAGAAAAGCGGAAGCAGTTGGAGCAAGAAAAAAACTTCGAGCTAGACTGTTAGGGTTTAGCTTCCGGGGCATTCAAGATTAACCTGAGTTACGAATATCCTTGCGTTTCACGTAATATTTTCCGTTACATGGTCTCAGTTAAAGGTCAGCTTACGGATTGGAGCGAAGCCGATGAGCGATGTCCCACTGCAGGGCCGCTGCATAACGTGCTGGCGTGAGAACAGCCGCCACCTTCGTGGAAAATGCTGAAGGCAGTCAGCAAACTGCAGACTCGCCCTACATCAAATCCATGCCTAACCAAAGTAACTTTTGCTTTGGTGAGTAACGTAATACAACGGCAACTCCCATTGAAACATATCTAGCATGAAGAGCTCTCCAGCTGCAGCGCGCTTCGCCCTTCATGTCAGTTAGCGTATAGCTTACTAATGCCTTCTGGCTTCAACGCTTCCTCCAGCAGGGCTTGACTGTAGGGAAAGGTGAAACCCTGTGCGCTGGCCGCGTTGAGGCTTTCACCGATACCTCCAGCGCCAGCACTGTTTTTCTCTGATGTAACGTTCTCCCATGCAGCAACATGGAGCTGTTCTGTCGACTGCGGGAGTCGAGGTAAGGTTGTTGGATATTCTTTCGACAGTGGAGTCCTCTCAGAGAAAGAAAACTTCAGCACCTCTGATGAAAGTTTAGGAGCCTTAATTTTCTCGCGCTTGTTGAGCATTGCGGTATTCGTAGTCTCCTGCCCCCAGGGATATCCATGAGAGCGATCTGAGAAGGCAAATAAGCACGTGACGGAACTGATACAACGGCTGAGAACGGAAATGTAGGAGGCCTCCGTGGCGTGCCTCTGCTCGTGCTGGCTGTTTACTGAAAAAAGCAGCCGCAGAGCAAAGCCGACATCCACACACGCCTGAAACTCCTCACCGCCTAATCCTCTGAATCCCTGAGTTAGCAAGACCACTGATTGCCCAGCGGCCAGTGAGACAAAGGCCCAATGAAAGAAGCGCCCCGTAGTTCCCAGCATGGTGATTAGTGTACGGTGCAAGACACCAGGCCATTGGAGGGGTTTGGCTTCAAATAATTTCCTTTGTCACTGTTTATTTTGAAAAGTCATCTGACAGGTTCTAGATTCCTATGGTATCTTTTGTGCGAAGCCTCTTGTGAGACCCAACTGTCTCCCGAAGACTTGCGATAGACAGAGGGTCTCGGAAAAGGTGCTCAGTGCCCTCAGGGCTGAAGAAAAATGGGCTTGCTTAAACTTGTACTAGGGAAAGTCTTAAAGTTGTCTGCGGTGGGATGAGCGCAACAGATAGAGCGCTGGACACCACCGGTCCACCAAGAAACGCACGTGCCGAACTGTAGCTGAGGCGCCAACCTGAAACCGGCAGTTTTTGAATGTTTCTCCCAATAAGACAAAAAATGCGTAAATTTATGTAGTATGGAATTTTCACCTTCTCAACAAGGTGGCGTCTTCTATGGAAGAGCAGTGCCCGGCTGAACAGCTGCTCAATGAATTGCCCGATGTTTTGATGTTGCGAAATAACTCAAAGTCACAGTTGGAATTCGGCACCTGATAAAAAATTCTCCTGACCGGTTATTTCCCCAAGGGAAATGAAACGTATCACGTGGAAGCTCCGGTTCACCACGTCACACGCAAACTGCCCGGTGCCGCTGATACCGGGAAGGCTCGCCGCCCGCCGTTTTTGCGTAAATTCCACTATTGCGACTCCCCAAAGCATCAAGCATCGCCGACTGAACAGCTACTTACCACAACAGAGCACCTACAGTATAGAGCGTGGAGTCTGTAGATACGGCCTCACATCTGGCGGAAAAAACTAAACCCTGCTACCTGCATCGACCTGCCCAAAAGTCGACACATACAAGTGAACCATGCACTCACTGGCACCACTATAAGCACTACACCGCTCCCCAGTTGTTCACCCCAGTAGTCCACAGGAAACACGGAGCAAGCAAGTGAGCTATGTAGCTCTGCGTGGCGTCCCCACGCCTCGTGCAGCACCTGCCGCCTGCATGCTTGCACGGATACACACTTCCGCTCCCCTCTACCGTGCTACCTGTAACTGAAACAACTGAGCAGTAAAACAGAAACTGCAACACCAAGTGTCCCGTTTGCCAGTTAACTCCTATTAGTCCTACTGCGAGTCCCTCGTAAACCTAAATTACAAGAAAAGCAAGCATAGTTGTGCGAAAAAGGCAGCGTTGCCCTTTCTTCCCCTCATGGACTCATGCTGAGGTGCATCGAGGAGAAGCTCTCTCTATTACTAAATAGAAATTTGCACGTAAGATGTCAAACGAGGTCGGCTTCCTCGCGAAGGTACTCGCCCACATCTGCGTGGTGGTAGAACGAGACTGCTTCCGTAGAAGCCGTATGGATCTCCGCTGTTGCCTTTGCACTCGTACCAAAACCTAAAGGCAAATCCCCGTTCAAAGAAAGCACGCAGACACCTGCCCCGCTCGGCATGTCTGCAGTTAGTCGGCCTACGTGGCGCTGCGCCAAACAAACAAATAAAATGTTCCCCGCACTTCAGCCGCATGTTCACCCAACTAATGTGCACCTTGATCCTGAAAAATTATGACGCAGACGTATGGAGCAAACCCAGCCTCCCCACAATAAAAAATTGTCTCCCTGGCCTCCAAATGCTCAAAAAGGGATGGCAGTCACACCTTAACCTTTCACTGCGTGCGGCGGCATCTGCAATCGAAATTACTGCAAATATGTGCTGGGAGGTGCTGCCCTGCATGGTATTACATCCCTTAAACATTCTTAACCATGAAGTGCGCAGCGTAAGCGCACAAAAAAGCGCAGTGTCAAGCCAACAAGCATCGCCCACCTTACCTTGATTATATGATTTCCGTAGACAAACGCTTGCTCGCCACCTGGGTTTAACCACACCTTGTGAGGTGCGTATTTTGCAATCACATGCAGGGCTGTAATCCCCAGTCTGAACTTCCGGCCTTTCGTGATTTTACCAATGCATTGACCAACACTCAGCTACACGCAAATAATGCACGACAACAATGGGGGGGTAGACAACATATGCTATGGAACGATGAAGGGCTTTTCCTAGTGGCAAGTGCCAGGGTGCTGCAACTGCTGAAGTTCCATTGCAGTAGCATGGCCAGGAGGCTTACAAGGTTTTTGCGTGGAATGCATCCGGCAGCCTTTAGCAACTTCTCGCTGAGCAGAAAGAGAATGCCACAAGTCGTCGGTTGTCTTCTCGACGAACAGGATAATAAAAGGCAGTTACTGCGGGTGGTCCATCGTCGCAAAAGTACCGCTGCTAAGTGTCTCAAACTAAGAATCGTGGAGAAACTGCTGCAATGCGCAACCGGCTGCTAGCTCAAGCCTTAAAGAGACAACATTGCACTTCTGTAGGCCACTTTTGCACATCCGAGCTGTAACGCCTGCCAGCCCACCTCAAGAAGAACACGCGGTCGCGATGCAATCGGAACACGTGAGGATCTGACGAGTTTTCAATCAAATGAAGCAAATTGTCTCCGAGGCTGCAAGCAAACAGAAAAGCGCCATGCGTCACTTGATCAGTTCTTGTGAATGACGCAATCTGCCTTAACTTAGAGGTACATGGATGATGTAGTTGTCGGTTGCCTCAAGATGACAGAAAGTCAACTTGAAGTTGGGTTCGCCTAAGTGACTCTCCTTCTCTTCGGCATGAAGATTACGTAGTGAGCTTTGCGGGAGGCTCACAACTTCGATAGCTTCTCTAGAACAAGCTTAATTTCGTCCTCAGTGAGGGGCCGCATTTTCAAGCGCCACCCCCAAGCTAACTGTTGTTGCCCAATAATTCGGTTTTCCTGATGGAGCGGACTTGTGCTTCTGCAAGCCGAATATAGAACGTAACACTCCACTGCGCCGAACAGCACCGCGTCTGATTGCGCCTCAATGTAGACGAAAGAAAAGCTTTGTAGGAGCTTACTCAGAGGCACTTTGCCGCAAATTACGATAAGAAGAAGAAACGATCCGTTTAATCGGCTTTGAAGACGGGAGGGCCAATGTGCTCTGTAAAAATCTGAAGGCGTGACGGACTTTTTAGCAAAAAGTCATCCCACCCAGGAGCCCGCTGTCATATATCAGCTCTCACTAAAAAAATAAACACAAGCCGGCGCATTCCTAGATTGGCTTTAAGGACTAGAGAGGAGCAGCTCAAAATTGCGACCCCCACGCATGCCAGATCCAGCACGTGGCTTGAATGCTTACCAGGTGTCGCATGACCTGAATCATAGCACGAATCCACGCACCAGGTGGCTCCGTAAAATGACAAATTAAGAGTGTTTGAGGGGTAATAGATGAAAAAGGAGGCCAGCTGAGTCTGGCCCACGGAATGAGTTTCTCGGAGAGCCTTCCGCAACTGCGTTTTGCTTAGAAGTAGCATGTGAAGACATAAAGGCTGAACAAGATGCAGGCACACCAGATTTACGAAGTAAATTGAGCAATATAATTTTTAAAGGACTATAAACGCATTCACTGAGATGGTCTGAGCTGAAGTCCCCCACAACAAAGTGGCAATCCGCTACAGTCATTGCCGGAATGTTTACTGGTCTTAAGTAGAAGAGAGTCCGCTTATGCGAATCTGCAGAGAGCGCGTTTATACTTAAATTAGATGCCTGTGGCAGTGTGGCCTCTTTCACAGCAATACGTTGTGGAAGGGACTTCGCGTTCGTCGGAGGGACCATGCGTGTGTGATGGGAATTTGGGTGGAAGTACCAATGATGCAGGCCTGTAAAACACAAATAAAGGGAAAAATGGAGCTGCGTCGATTTCGCCTCCTCGGGTAATACATAATTTAGACTTTTTCAAGACCAGGTCGTGACCAAGCTGCCGTCACACAATGGAGCGGCTCCCTGGAGCTAACTCCAGGGCAGCGGGCCTCCTGCTGAGGCTGTGGGCCGGCGAAAACTGGCGAAACGTGACTGTAGAGCGCCTACAATGAGATATAGCATATGTGGGAGCAGTACGTTGGTGTCTATAGGGATACGAGTCTTATCGGCACCTCCTAACAGGGCAAGCAGGAAGTAGCGCACTCAACAGTTTACTGTTAAAAATATCCTGTCAGAGTCAAGATTCGCACAGGACATGAGCCCATGTTCGCCAGGCACTCATGCTTGTAGATCCATCCCTACAGGCTGCGGCGCCTGGTGCCCCGGTAACGTCTGATGGTTTCATCAACGCGGCCGACGTTCCATCGGATCTGCCGCGCCACCCAATTTATCATCCGCAGCACAGAACCGTGGAAGCATGCGTTGTGGGGCACCTTGTTGAATGGCGAGTTTGCACCGTCACATCGCCACCCCTAGTGCCGAAAAGCCACTGGGTCCGGGGCGCCGATGATACGGTAGGATGGTAGTAAGAGTACGGACGTTCGACGTTCGAGCCCATAAGCCCCGAACGTTTCACAGACCACTGTGAATGCTTCCCAATGTTCCTTCGAGCCAGAAGCAGCCTGACAGCATCTGTCCTAGAACACCCAACACATAGGTGCTTCCCTGTAGTTGGCCTCCCTGGCATCGCACTTGCATCTTCCAGCAGTGACAGCAGCAACGAACGCACGCTTGGTATATCACCCGCCACCTCTATGAACTACATTTTAAGTCTATTTCTCATTCCGCGAGCCGTGCACTGCTGCAGCACAATAAAAAGCAGGTGGAGGAGCCGGATGAACTTCTGTAAGTTTTAGCTGGCCTTCCGCTTTAGTGTCTGATTTTCGTCTCTGTTGCCAATGGTGAATACGTGTGCCGCAGTTTCTTGAACTCCTTACGCACGCTTTCTACATCTTTCACGATCAAGTAGCTTATAGTTACGACGAGAAAAAAATTTTCCTTGCTCGTAATACATGCTTTTACTGGAGTGACAGGTGGGCATTTATTTCAGCATCTGTTAGATCTTGTGTGCAAAGCTAGAAGACAGAAGCCTACGGGTCTCTTTCAGCCCATTGCCGCTTTTTCATGCACTTCAAATCATGGCGGCCTCAAGTGCATTGCGCTTTCTTACCGCTATCGGTCATGACCCTCTACTAGTGGCTGTCGGCTCCCTCAGCAAGCTAACTCTATTCACTAACATGAATAAAGCAGATACAGCAGTGGAAGTTTTCAAGCTCGTTGCTGACCGCCTTGTATGCTGTCACAAGCTCTTTGAAGTAGTCCTTCCTGAAAGAGACCCTCGCACCCGTTTCAATATTCAGGTTGCTGTGACACTTACCAATCATACCCAGAGCAACGGAAGGACCAAACGTGTCACCCGCACTCTGAAGCATTCACTTTGCGCCTGAATGGGATGAACAGAAATGGGGACGTGTGCTCCTTGCTCCCAACCCACTTACGACATGGCAAGGCTTTTTGTCACCTAATTTGTCTCCACTCCTCAGAACTCCGTAATCGAAAGCTATAGTGGCATCGCCGGTTTCGTAGCCACCACCGTTCACACCCCCATGACGAAGCTGTTGGAGTAGTGCTACGCTCGAGTGCAAATCACATGTGCCGTGGTAAGTGGCAGCAAAAGGCATACACCAACTCCATGATCTGTGAAGTTGATTTCGCAGCGGGGACAAAGCGTGGCCTAACTGCAAGCGTTTACTGGCGGCCGACTAATACATTGAAGTTTTACTGCTTTGAAGTGATTTATTCATAGTAACAAAGCCCACTAGGAAGTTTGTTTGCCGTTTAGAGTTGCGTCACGCTTGCTGGCGTCACAATACTTTCCAGGCGTCCTAACTCATTCCTCACCTCGCCTGCGACCCTCAAATACCCTCTGAAGAAGCTTGAAGAAGCCGCTGTTGGTTGGCTTCCTGCTGTAAACGCCGCCGGTAAACGTACAGACGGGTACGAGTTCGGCTAAATATTGGGTCAGCAGGGCACAAAGAGAGATATTTAATGCCTTATGAATTGGCAAAGCCAGTCTCACGATCAGCGTGATTTGGAGCCAGTTTGTGACCTCACAAGATGCCCTTCACTTCCGCAAACTTGGGGGCAGAAGGTGCCTGCAGTGGGCAGCGCTACAATAAGACCGAAAATTTGCCTGTGATGTCGCATAATTCATAAACTTTAGATTCACGTAATAATTTGAAATCATTGCTCTGGATTGCTCTAACACGACTTGATAGTAAAATCCGTGCGTTTTTAACTTCCCACTCCACGGCATGCAGATTGCTACCTGGCTACAGAGTTGCTACTAGCCAGACATCAAGCGCCTTGCTGCAGGGTGCGCAGGATATACCTATCCTGAGAGCTCTGTCCGTAATCCCCTTTACGCACGCAATCCGACGGAAAGCAGGCAAACCCTTGAATCTTCTACGTCGGCATTCGTTTGACGTGAATCGCTGCCTAATTTGCATTTTTGATAAACGCGCCAGGCACAGTCGTTGGAAGCTTTTACAAAGAAGGAGGGAAGCTTTACATAAATTCCTCAGCATACCGCAGCATTCTGAACCCTCAACAGGCGCTTTGCTAAATGAGAAACCTTCGAGATAGCAGGTCTCAAGAAGCCTTTAGGATGCTAACGCTACCTTCGTGCCGTTTGCTGCTGCGCTAGAGCAGTGACCTCTGGTTCCTTAGTCTGGAGATGCCTTTTGCGAAAGCGGACGCACACACATAATGATGAGGAACAACTGTACACCATACTCGGACAGCTGATGGCAAAGGTGAGAGCCTTTGCTCACCACTATGCATCTGAACGAACTCAGCAACAATTATTTTTGCAGCATGATCATCCAGTAGCACACCGCTTCTACCCTCAGAGGACTTAGTCGCAGCTAGCTCCCACGTTTTACTTGTATGGAAAGCGGACGCATATCGCAGAATGTATGTGGAGTTGGCGCGCCGTAGCAGTGCAGATGCACTTTTGCAGAAGCCTGAAGCGTACCTATAACCCCGTACCATCTTTGCTAGACGATGGAATACGGTATTTTTTGGCTTTTTCACTGTGCAATGCTTTCCAAGAGGTGGCGTGGTGCGACTGCCGGCAGTGGAGCACTGGAACGAAACAGCAGGATTCGTTCCTGCGCCCACTCAAATGTATACAAATGATATTGGCACGCCGCTTTGTCTGGTGCCTTGAGCGTAGCAACAGGCTGAACTTCGACAGGAATCCGCTTATCGTCTTGTCGAGACGATCTTTGTCATAGCTTTATGAGGGGACTCTCTCTGTGCTGCGTCAAGGGGTCTGTGGACGTAATAAGTTGCCTTCACCACAAGCGTGCTCTGAGGCGGAAGATAGGCAGCGGATAGGGAAGAATAGCACTGCAGCGCTGTACTACTATGAGAAGGTTTGCTCCTTCTGTCCTCTAGTAAATTTCAAACGTTAGAAGCGCGTAAAGATCATTTAATAGCCGTTTCCAGGCTAGGTCAGGGCCTTTTAAGCATTCGTGTACTATAAATGCTGTGAAGCGTTGCGCCTCTACACTGAGACGCAACGTTTCGAAACGTTGCGTTTGAAAAGTTGCGCCTCAGTGTATTTCTTAGCGAGGCACTCGATAATACCCCGTAAGCGAAACCTTGGTGGAAAGGATCCTGGGCGAAGCTGAGTACAACGGCGTGAGGCCTAAAGAACATATATGGTGTGAGGGAGAGGACTCACCGGGCCTCTAGTGGGGCGCCGGTCCGGGAGACAAGTGCGGCGTTATCCGATAGCGCAAAGAGACTTGTAGGCTACAAGTCAGAAAGGCGTTCTTTTCATCCATAATTGATTGGAGCATCATACAGAAATGCAGATTGTAAAGTACATTCCAGTGGCTGGACTAACCAAGGGACGAAGCATACGAGTCTTCATCCACGCCTAAGATGATTGCTACTGAAGTTTTGGTACTGGTGTCATACTAAACAAAGTTGAACAGTAGAGCTTGACATGCATAGCTTTAAGGTCATTGAAGATAAATGTGTTGTGCACATTCTTATGCGGGTAATTCTTGGTAAACTATTGGCTTAGAGACTGCGAACACGTGCGTTTGCGTGGGGATCCAATTCTTATTTCGAGCGTGGTCTCCGTAAAAGACGAAGAGCGACTATTTGACGATAGGAAAGTGGCAGTCTTTCTGGTATTTTTCGTGAGGTTTATGTTTCATGAGTTGATCAGAGTGATAGGCCTTCTAACCCGCCCAGATGGTCGTCCGATATTTTTAGTCTTGAAAGTTACAAACCTACGTGCACTACGAACCGACGTGAATTACGATCGACCCACCGGTCGAAAAAGCTAGATAAGAAGCTAGAAGAAGTCAAGATCAGAATCCAAGGAGACCCTCTCCTGGTTCTAAAGGCGACGAGTGCCTTTTAGCCGTCATCAGCTTTCGGGGAATGCCTGAACATTTGCGTAGCAAGGGCCCTGACTGCAGTAGGATGCAAATCGCACTAAGGTGAGGAGCTTGGGAGCGACAATACCTGAGACTCTAAAGCACGCTGGGTGGTGGCAACTCCGGATGACTTTGAGAGGCATTCGCATGTAGTCCGTACGCCATGGTGTGAGGTTCTACCTGTTAAGTGGATCTGCAGTCGTCCATGTGAGATAGTTAGTTGCGCCTCGTTCCGTCGCCACTGACACATATTTTGTTCACTGATGAAATTTTCTGTTGCCGGTAAATGACAAAAGGAAGTTCAAGTGAGCAGCTGGTTCACAGACGGGTGTCGAGATCACGCTCCACCCCTGTTGATGACTTTGCTAGCTGTGGAACGACAGTAAAACACAATGATTGCTTTTTGCGCTACTTAGGATAGTGAAGGGATGGATACCTTTACTGTTTTGCTAGGCAAGATCGTCTCAGGTGGGCTGAGTTGGAAGTTGAAAGTCGCGCCAGAACTGGCGCGCATTTCCCCATACCTTACAGGCAACAGCCCACTCTGCTGGGTAGTCTCCTGTACGTGTGGCCGAGACAGTAACCAGTACGTGCGGCTGAGACAGCAACCTTACGAGTGGCTGATACAGTAACCAGTACGCTTAGCTGAGGCAGTAACCAACAAAAATAAAAACGAGGCATTACTTGCCAGTGCTTTCTGTCTCTTTCCTTTTGTACTCAATATTGTCCGGAGTTAGGCTTGTCGTGGTAGCTAGGGTGCTCGAGTACCGATGTTTGTCACAAAAGGGCGCGAGCATCAGTGCCAGTGTAGAGGTATGCCGGTCGCTTGCTGCGTTTTGTGTGACAATAGCGTGCACTCCTTCGCTGATCTGTTTGCTTACATGCTAGATGTAACCTTGTAAGGTGGTAGGCATGGGAGGGAAGTTGTATGGGTGCTGAGCATCGTCTTTGGACAGGCATAGGAACTGGCAGAGCAAGCTCCGATGGCACGAGCCACAAAATACGGAGGGAAGAGGGCACCTTTAGGCAATAGAGTTAAACAGGTTCAAATAGCATCCAAAAAATTTCATAAATGTTTACATTAAGTCGCACGAGGTCACGATGGGTAAAAAAATCCCGTGGAGGTTCTGCAGGAGGCACGGTAAAATTGCTTTACCCAGATGCCCATTGCTGAGAATGGAAGCAAAGTGTGTCTGCACCTTACCTCAACAACTATTTTTATGAAATTCAGCACTTTCTGCATAAAACAGCTTCAACGAAACGAGGAGCCTTTAAGGGGTCAAGACAATCAAACACGTATTGGGGCCCCTAGATTTCCGTGCTGTTTCCTGCCACCTCTGACATATTGTATGCATAGGCCAGGAATATAATGTGTATTTTGACCAAGAATACGGTTTTCCAGTCTGCTTGCAGGAAGTGCAGCAATATCGTGGTGGACTTCCAAGTTCAGACTCATCAGCTCAACGTCTTTAGGGCCTGTATCGGCGAGATTCTCGCACATATGTGCCAGTGTTATCGTTGAGATCGAGATTAACGTATATTTTTGCCTTTATTGCCGTTGAGATCAAGATCCTGTTGCTAAGCTTATGAAACATCTATTGTAGTACGTACTGTTTTCCGCTGACGCTCGTGCTCCTAAGTACAAACGAATGCGGGGTGCGAACCCTGTGTTGCAGCATCTATTGCGGAACCTGGGCCTACATACAATGTACGGAGTCCCGGGAGATCATGCAGTTTCAGTTTCTGCTGTTGATGTATTTGGGGCTCTCCAACTGTTGTTCTTGCTTCTCACTGAACGCATCGGAACGCCTTAGGAAGCCCTTGTTAGACTGGAAACCCGTGACGCTTTCGCCTGCTTGGACAACATTGACCACTGACCACGCGGACGGCGTGCATACGCTCTGGCGTACTTCTAAACGGGTTTCGCTGGAGCAATGTGTAGGACCAAGGCGCGGACGCCCGCGGGCATCAGTACTTCCAGGCTTCACGGATCTTCGGTCGCACGCGATTGCCCTCACTGTCCCAGGAGAGGGCCAGCGACATCTTACTTCAGTGGTTGCTGCTGCTGATATTGCCAAGGCCTTGTTGCCAGAACCAGCAGACACAGTACCGGGCACCGCTTCCGCCTGTGCTGCAGGATCTGTTGGATCTGACAGGCTCGAGCCTGTCGAGATCGATGCAACACTAGACGGAATTAGCCGGGACGGGTTGTTGGAGCTTCTTAGGGAGCTACAACAGCATTCGCCTGAGCTGTTTCGCCAACTCATCCATCGCGGTGCGACAAATGTAGAGGAGTTGTCGACGGAGCGGCTACGGAAGCTCGTCCAAGAGTTGCTCGATATCGCAGAAGCAGCAGACGCAGGAGGAAATGCTAATGAGGAGGCACCCTCCACTAGCCTCCGTCAGGATGAGACGCGGCAGCACAATACTCATAGTGCGACGCACGCAGACTCTCAGGAAATCCAGGAACAGCAGCCACAGCCACACCAGGAAGAGAAACGGCAGAAGCGGGAGAAACTGCAGCACAAGGAGCCTCAGGAACATGACGTAGCAAGCGTCCCGCTAGTTCCCGGGCAGTCGATTGCGCAGGCTGCCGAGAATGCTGTTGCTGCTGCTTCCAGCGCTGCCATGGAGGCTCAGCAGCTAGTGGACATAGGAAAATCAGAGACGCATGAAGGCAAGTTGTTTCCTCAGCTGCAAGAGCATCTGCCGCAACTTTCAGATACAGATGTGTGGGATCTCTTGGTAACAATGGGTCCAATTCTTGAGGCATTGTTGCCTCAAGGGGGTCATACACAGCAACAGGAAGCGCATGCAACTCCACTCCGGCAGCAGAATGACAAAAAAGAGAGAATTGTGGAGTCTCTAGAACAGCTGCTAAATGTTACCAAGGAGGAACGACAATCGTTGGCTGCAGAGGCAGCGGTAATGAGGAAATTCGTGGAGGAGAAGGCTGGAAACATGTCTCAGGAGGGTAGAAGAGAGCTGTTGTTGACGCTTCTAGCAGTGGCAGAAGCCGAGGTGTATTGCCCAGTGCAATCGGAGGTACGTCATCTATTGGGCCTCGATTGCCCACATAAAGTCGCTGCTCCTGATGCTGCAGCATCAGCGGTTGTCTCTGGAAGTACAACGACACAAGAACAAAACGCTCGTTTCGGTGGGCTGTCAGTGGTTGCAGCTTGGCGCCGGCTGTTGCAGCTGCCTGAAAATGCACTAGAGGGTGAGAGCCCTCTGTCTGCAGCGGAAGCATCTGCGCTCAGTGATAGAGAAATCGAGCTTCGTTATGCTCGCGTCATGAAGCAAGCCAGACAGGAGAATATCAGGGCGTCTCTTGAACGCTGCCAGTTTTCAGAGACGCCTGAGTTCTCCCAGGCAGTGGTTCGGGACGAGCCGCCTGCAGAAGTTGCTGTAAAGACCAGCTACCTCCATAGCGCTGATCGAGGAAAGTCTGTAACCGGTGCAGGAACATCGAAGAAGCAAAGGACATCACAACTTAAATGCCTGCAAGAGCGCCCCTCTGACCCGAAGCCAGAAGTAACACCTCTCGACTACTCAGCCACCGCTGACACAAAGATGTCTCCACTCAGGATGCAAGAAAATCTCTCAGCTGGAGCTGCTCGATTCGCTGCACTGGGACTGAATGCCTCCGTCAGCTCTGCAGCTGCAGCTGTTTTGGGAGGAGCTACCTCCAGGCCGACGCAGACTCAGCGGATGGCAATCCCTAATATCTTGAAGGCGTTCGAAGAGGCGGAGAGAAAGTCACAGGTCTTGGCCCCAGGGGAATCTAGGGTTGACTGCTTGGTGTCTTTGCGCGCACACACTGGTAGCGGCAAGACACTTTGTTACTTGCTGCCGCTTATACAGGTATTACAGGAACAAGAAATGGCATGGGCTGCAGCCCAGAAACGCCGTCTGCGGGACAATATGAAATGCACAGACCTGATGGACTGTAGGGCCCTCGCGGAGTCCCTTGGGGAGCATATGGAGCCCCATAAAATATCCCACGGTGCGCGAGGCCCCCGCGCACTAATTGTGTGCCCTTCGAGGCCTTTGACATCCCAGGTAGCTTCTGCCGCAGCCGCGCTTGCGAAGCGCAACAGACTATCTGTTGGCAGCACCATTGGGGGCGTCGGATTTGGGAGGCAGCTTCGGCTGTTGAGGCAGCGTCCTGTGGATATCCTGATTGGGACTCCAGAGCGCTTGTTGAGCTTAACGCGCATGGATATCGGGGAACTCAAAGGACCAGTGGCGGGAGTGACTAGGAATAGTACACAAACAACAGCTGGCGGCCTTCCAAGCCTAGAGGATGTCCAGTTCTGCATCTTAGACGAGGCAGACGCTTCGTGGCTGGGCGGTTTTAGAGACGAGATCCAGAGGCTACTTCTTCGCTCACACTTTTTAAACGCAGAGACGATGCAAGACCGGGGACAGGAGAGGATGCGGGGTCGGCAGAAAGTCTTGCTGACGTGCACAGCAACTCCTAATAGTGGAGTAGAGGCAGACATTTGTGAATTTCTTCAACTACCTCCCACAAGAGTCGTTTCTGTGTCAGGGGGCCCGCATTTCCCCCCGATGTCCCAGCTGCGGCATGAGATGATTCAGGTTCTTGGGGCAGATCGTTTTTTATTGCTTCTTGAGCAGCTTAAGGCCCATCCAGAGCTTCGTGCCAAGAAAGTCTTAGTCTTCTGCAACACTGTCGACAGTTGCCGCGCCTGCTACCACCATCTGAAATCTGCTGGCCTTCCTGCAGAGGTATCTGCGGCTCAGTTGGGAAATGAAGGGAAATAGATGAGTCTATATCTTTGCGTCTATTACATTTTGCCGTAGTGCCTCAGCATTCGGCCTGAATGTATTTGTTTCAAGTCGAAACGTTGCAGCGTGGTGACGCACAGCGACTTCTAATACTGGTTCAGAGACGAGCATTCAACTGCCTGCCATGAGGGTTCTTTCTGTCTTAGGGGGTGCACTTTCCCCTCTCACGCCCGCAGTCCACGGCGGGATGAGATGATTTAGGTTCTGGATGCAGACCGTTTTTCGTTGCTTTTTCAGCAACGAAAGGCCCTCAATTTCGTGCTTGAAGTATGGGCTGAACTTTTGGGGTGTTACGCTTTGCAGGGTTACGATGGCTCTTTGCCTGCAAGGGCTCGAGAGAAATGCCTCACCTCATTCCAAGAAGGAAGCGGCCAGCGAATTTTGGTGGCGACCGATAGTGTAGCGCGTGGCCTACATATTAATGGAGTAGAGGCTGTCATTAATGTGGACTTTCCGCCGACGGTAGTTGAGTACCTTCACAGGTTAGGACCTACTGGCAGCCTTCGCTACATCGGCATTTCCTATGAGCGCTTGGAAGTTGTGTTTCATCATTGCTTCTGGCTGCAGCAGCTGGAACTGTGACGCCGTGTATCAAATGCAAATGAGTTACACTTTTCAACTGGCTGCGTATGCGCTTTCAGGGCAGGACGCACTGGTAGATTGGGCTCTAAAGGGTTCGTTCTTTCTCTCGTGTCTAAGAAGGACTCCGTCGTTGCAGCAAACGTCAGGGCATCTTTGTCTGCGGGAGCTTCTGTGGAGGGACTCAATGCACGTATGAACAGACCGAAAAGATCTGTTGGGCGGCAGTGTAAGCCTCCCACATGCTACATGTGCGATGACTTAAGCAAGGCGCCACTTAGTTTGTGTCTTAAATCTAGTACCATGTTACGTATGAGAAGTCTAGCGCTTCCGTTTGGATCCTGCACAGAAGCTTCGTTGTTTTATGGTGATGCAGCCCTTTCCGTACGCGCGCAAAGTATGGCTCCAGTTTTTCCGCCTGTGTGGCTTCGCCAAAGGATCTGACTTCTCTTTATTGCGTTTATTATGCAGCGACAAGGCGTTTAGCAATGCGAAAGACGAAGGTACGACGTGGAGGCTGGAAGCCCCCAAGGTAGGCTCAGAGCATCGGTAGCTCTGTAGGTGCTCCCCGTAGTCTCACAATGCAGAAGTACATTTTTGCAATTCTGAAAGGCCTTCGCCTTAATGCCCCGAGTTTTATTACTTCCCCATCTGCTTTCCTGCCCTTCCCCCTCCCCCCCCAGTAGTACACTTGCATTTTGAAAGTCGGGGAATTCCTGTATATTCTTTCCACTTGCAATATATCTTTTGAGTTTTGCAATCGATGTCTTTCGGTAGGTCAAAGGAATTGCACTCCGCACATAACAAGAGAGTGGATAGATTTAAACGACACTTCCGACGAGCACCTGGACTAAAGGGGCAACTCAGGGGTCTGGATAGAGAGCTACGGGTTGGAAAATAAGGGCTAAAGGCTCTCTGCAACTCATTTACTTCGCTAAAAACATATTTTGCACCTACAAGTGCCTGTTACGCCTAAGCCCATCGCAAGTCTGTTGCAAGTTGATTCAATAGTTCTCAGTAACAAGGGGGCTCCGCATGAGGCAACGTTCTCGTTGCGGGACGTAAGAGAGAGTATTTGGGTAACTCCCGTCCCCTTCGATAAAGCACTGTGAGCAGCCGTCTACCTTCGTTGACCGGCTGTAAAGAGGCCTACATTTAAGTGGTCTTCGCATTTCAAAGCAGGAACGGATTATTTCTCCTCTTGAAGGCAGGGTAAACCTCAAGTTAAATGCGCATTTGAACCCTGATTGAGAGCAGCAGCGCGACGCTAGGGGTTCACAGACGTCCGGAGGTTATGAAACCACTGCAGTGGCTGACCCTTCATCATAAAAAAGGAAACTGATGAACTGTTTAAGGCAGACAGAGGACCGCAGAACAAAAAGCCTTTGTGGCTTTGCGGAGGGAGGAAGCACCGACCGGTGATAGCTCAGTTGGTAGAGCGGCAGACTGTAGAGGACGCAGTCATCTGTTGGTCCCTGGTTCGATTCCGGGTCACCGGACGGTTTTCGTCGTTGCACGTAGTCAATTTATTCGCCTGCAATATAGGATGCAGCTGGTTTCTTGTGTTCAAAACGCGCTGTACCCGACAAGTTGAATTGCAGCACGCTTGCGTGATCGTCCTAGGTTGGTCGTCTCCACATCCTAGTCATAGAGTCTTCTCGAAATCCGTGTTCTCAAATCATCTAGTGTTCCCGAAATTTCTTTGTGTCGACATATTATTTGTTGGAAACAAGCATTTTGGGAACTTCCAATCAACGGAGATTTTGGGGCACTGTACAATTCCATTTCACAGTGGGTTGTTACCGTCCGTGCAGAAACAGTGCTGCATGGTCGGCCTCGACGTCGAGCAATCTCTCCTTAAGCTCCATTCAAGCCAAAAGGAATCAATTTACGCGTACCGTTGGCCAGTGCTACTTAAATTGTGACGAGGTCGGAGACATCGCTTAGGGAAGATGAGCAAAGGCATAGGGATAAGTAGAAACTCTGCACAGTCTACACGCGGATTGCCGGTGTTGATGGTGTTCGACATAGCAAAAGCATTTATGACATCACTTCCTACACTTTTGAGAGAGCAGGAGTTTGGAGTCAATGACCCATTATCGACACTTTGGCAACAAAGTGGCGCTGCACATGGGAGTCACTCTAACCTAACTGTATAGCTGTGGAAAACTGGTGCAACCACCCACAAAGAATTGCACTAAGCGCTACAGCAGTGATGCTCTGACTTCGTCTATGGTGTCATTTGTGCATCTATAACACACTTTGCAGAGTCCAAGTTCAACTTTCGGCATTCCAACTGCGGGCAAATTGTAGTTGACAATATCGGGTATGCAAGGAGTTCAAAACTCACTTCGGTGGAAGCATTTGCAGAAAAGGAGCCAATTTCCCCAGAAATTGGTTCCTTTTCTGCAAATGCTTCCACCTTGGCTCCTTTTCTGCAAATGCTTCCACCGAAGTGAGTTTTGAACTCCTTGCAGAAAAGGAGCCGATTTCCCCACGATATATGTTAATGCGCGAACCCAGGTTAATTAAAACTCAGTGCACTACCAACAGAAGGTAAACATTCAGAATTTGCGGAAGAGTACCACCCACTCCTGATCTGACGAGGCCAAAAGGACTGAAATCCAATCTTTTGGCTTTCGCAATTAAAATCTTCGCTTGTCTCTTTGTGTAAAGTAATGCTCGAAGCACTGGAGCCCGATAGAACCACTTGTACGACAATGGGGCCCTCCAAATACCGACTTGAAATCAGCGAGCTGCCGAAATAGCCCGAAAGGAAGTGTCTCAGTGCGAAGCGATAAGACGGGCAGTCGTTTTCATCCACACTATCTGACTTGAAGTGCAAGAAAATCAGCACAGTCAATGACTCGCCCATGGATATCCTGCAGGCTTCCACCCGTTGAGAAACGACATCTAAAGCATAACTCACAGCATCGGATACAAAGAACGCAATCTACAAAGCATTTATTCGCTGGAGTGAACCTGGAACCTTCGCTCTGCTCTGCTCCTCAGTACAAGGGAGTGCCGACTGAAGGAAACACAGTCTACGTACGAAAAGTGCGCTCGTAGACAACCGTGCTTGTAGTCGGTTCCAATTTATCCTGGCTGAAGTGTGCCTTTTTCTGTCTTTCGCGCGCATAGCCAAGCACGTTGATGATATCAAAGGTGAGAAAGTGAACTGCGCTGTGGAGTGGTGTTGCCTGTACTTGGGCTTCTCCAAATATTCACAACCCACGATCCAAGGCAACCATCTTAAGCCCACATCAGCTATAAGTGGCAAACAGTGTATCAATATTCACTGAAACTATTTAGTACCTTGGGGATCGTATGGTAGAGCTAAGCTTGATTCCTTTCACTCCAACACACGAAGCATTATTATTCAAATTGCACGTTGTTTGATCGTGCGACCCTGAGTAGCCCAAAATTTTCATTTTGTTATGGCTACATACTAAATTTTAAGGATAGACAAACTTCGGGCAGTCGTCGTTGCTTTCGGAGGAGAACGAAACTAAAGCACGGTCCAAGCTACCATCAAAATAGCAAGCCAAACTAGCGCAAGACGTATCCGAGAAAATTAGTTCACAGTGTTGCAGCGCGGTGGAGCTTGAGCTGAAACATACAGAAACAGAACTTGAACTCTCTTGCGTGAGCTAAGTGTAGCAGAGGAGCAAAAACGTGCTGGAGAAGAAGTTTTAAATATACAGGCTTTCCTAGTAAAACTGAGGATTATCAAACTACTGCTAACTCTTGGGGGAGGTGAAACGATAAAACTAAATAACGAGTTCTAGGAAAATAGAGTAGTACTTGCACGCATATGAACGCTATAAAAGAAAGAACAAAGGGCTTCATACTTGAAACTTGAATTACTTGTCTGCCAAGTGCGCCAAGTACGCTGATGGAATTGATGACGTTCTGTGGCCCAATCTTGGCTCAAAATCCCAGCGGCACTTATGGAAAGATGAAGACGCCCACGTTGGTTAGCTGCCAAGATCGAATGTTTTGACGATTTTCTCGGATTGTCTTATTTCCTCTTCTCACAATGTACTAAAAGTGCCAAGATATTCTTCTTTCTAAATATTATTGGAAGACAGCATGGCGGAAGGCGGCAATTCGCTCAGCAACGGGGTTTACTCGCATGTCCTGCAGGCAAGCTACCGCCTGTGGCGTTTCTGCCTTATTGAGTGCAGTAACTTCTGCGCAAAACAAAGGTTTGTCTGTACACCCAGGCTATGTAGCCGCGCTGCTACCCCTTTTTTGGCATGCAACCGGAAAGAATCACTGCCACAATTTCTTCGGGCACTGCCTAGGAAGCAAACGTAAGGGGAGCTATGCTGGAGGGTATCTTCTATGCACCAGAGCCTCTCTTCACGACGAAGTGTCTCCGAAGACGACTTCCTCTGCCTTAGCAATTGCAAAAGCCATGCTGGTATCTGTGGCTCTTAAGCACAATTGCGTACAACAGAATCTTCTACCTACGCCCTCGACTGCTTGCAGCAAGCGAAAGAATGCTGCTCTATTTCACAGGCTGCGAGCTTTTGCAGCTCTCTACGTTGCTTTTGCATCTCTTTTGTCCATCGAATGCTCTCTTGAAGTGTATCGCCTTTCTGCCCTGCGTTTTGTGTCGCAAGGGATTTAGCATTAACTGTGTACCACTCCGCCTGCTAATCCATACACAGTGTGATTTATCCGCTGGGCCTAACTTCGCGGTTTTATGACAAGAGCATTCAGGGCTGGTGAACCACCATTCGATTAAGTTGCCGCTGTGGAAGTGCGTCTGAGATCTTAGAATGCGAGATTTGAATAACCAAAGGAGCCTGACAGCTGTAGCACTTCTACTGGTTTGCAGGGTACACACTATCCCTTAGTCTTCCAATCGCTGACAAGGTATGAACGGCTTGGCCACTGTTCCTGAAGAGCAAGGCAACGAACCACATAGGTCTCAAACTCTTAGCAATATTTTCAGCAAGTGCTCCGAGTGTGCAAGCGGCGCACCTGTGGCGTTCGCGTTCTGTCATGTCCCGTGCGGTTCTCTGCATGTCGGTTACAAGTTCATCATTCTTAGTACATTTGTGGAGATGAAATCTATGCATTAGTAATATTAGGCATCATTTCTCCTGTTCAGTGATTCGCTGAGAACATGGCTAAGCCAAGGCAGTTGCTTGAGGCCCCAGAAGCATTCAGCGCCTGCGGATTGTCCTCTCAAGTTTTCGCAGTACGTTGCAGACACACTTGGTGCTGAAATATTAGAGTTCTCGCGATGATCATTACTGCCTTCTTGCTTGCCATCACCTTGTCACAACAGGTCATCTATATCCGTGGCCTAGCCAAAGATATCCACGGCCAAACTGCATCCTAGCTGCGGGTTGGCCTCTGTTCAAAGTCGCCATAGCGATCCTTCCAAAGTACGTTTTCTTTTCATGCGCCTCTTCGTAGACTGCTGGAAATTCATCCGATAGTAGCAAAACAGTAACGTGCCGGTGAGACCTGTATTCCCAAGTGTTGAGGCTCTGTCTCTTTTACCTCGACTCCGTCATGAGTCGAATCGATGGACAGCAGAATAGCCGCTGCTTGGCCGGCAGGCCTTCTCATGAAGTGTGCAACGAGACACTTTTCACAGGCCTGCGCCGATGCCTAGCAAAAGAAGGTGGGGCAGACCATCAAAGAAATGCTGGGAAAATGAACAGCCTTCATACTTCGCCGAGAGGAGGTGACTAACGGCATACTGCCTGACAACAAAACTGTGTAGTATGAGCCTTTTGCTAGACCTCAGGAGGTCCCGAGTGAAGCCGTGGCAAGCGCTGTCACTTCACAGAAATGCATTTCCCTCGAGGCACGCTCTTTCGTTCATACTAGAAGAACTCCAATAAACGTTTATGACGCAGACTGGCTGCAGCGGCCTGGCTCAGCGCCTGTCTGCCTTTAATTTGCTCATGTTCTGCAGCGGATAAAACTCTATTAGCCCTTGCCAGGGGAGCCTGTATAGGGAGATACTGGGCTCTCTCGACAGGCAGAAGATTTTGTCTGACTTTCCAGACAAAGCTCCCAAACTAGAGAGAAAAAAAAGAAAAAGATTGAGCGCAGGACAAGGAATACTGAAGGGAGGGCGCTGGATGGTCCATCACCTGCGACCTCCTACCATGCTGGCCCAGAACTGACCGCAGGTCATGTCCAATTGTCATTCTATGATCTACACGGAAGCACAGTAGGCTCGTAGACATCACTGAAGACATCCCAGATACAAGGCAAGAGCTGTAGAGCGAGTGCATCAGGAATGATAGGCCAGCACCCGCCACGGCCACAGCCTCTTAAGACTGAACAACAACGCGCTAAGAGGCTGCGCCGCATTGAGTAGCAGTAACTTCAGCTGAGTTCTCTTTCTACCACAGTTAAAGCACCTCCTGTTTAAATCTTCTACTACAGCCGCTCTGGCGGTGACATGGAAGGCGGTCGTCGCCGCCCTTCCGACCTTTCATACGTGGAACACTTCCAGCTATCTGAGGTGAATGTTCGCTTTTACGCTAGTACTGTATTATTCACTTCCCCAAAAGTCTGCGGTTCCACTCAAGGCAGCGACAACATACTGCGCAGGATTAACTCCTGTCTGCAGCGGGACCTGGCCCCAAGTGTCAAAAAGTCTACCCGCAGCGTCACATGAGTACAAATAAATCTCCATATTTGTTGGCAATGCTGTTAGAATGAGCGGGCATTCGAAGCATTTCATTGGACGCATGCAAGTGCGCCGAAGATAAAGAGAGGCCGGTGTTACTTTGCAACGATGCAACACCACCTTCATTGCAAAGCGGACGTTCATTCCTTAACCAAGAGTCATGAAAATGGCGAGAAAAGCCATGTGGCGGCTGGGGGATTGCCAAAACAAATAGATCCACGACGAACACCTTTTTTTGTTGCGCTGAGCATGCAATTCCTCTCAGCCCCAGCAACTGTTTCCTGCGCCACAATCCCCGTGCGCACTCGACACAAACAAATGAGGACGAAGTAGAACAATATTGTCGTTTTTGCGTTAAGTTAGCTTTGCTTTTACTGAACTGCTAGTACATCGTGGCAACCAACGCGAACTTGGCGCATCACGTCCTCAATCTGTCAACAAGGTGTCACCAAGTGTGGTCTTCTGCTCGCTGCACCAACAGCAGCGCAGCACTAATACGAACTATCTGAGAATGAATTTAGTTGAGGCTGAAGGTCTCGTGGCGGAGTAAGGACAGGGCGCATCAGGCCCTCGCATGACTGGAAGGCGGATGCGCGCCATGTACTGCAGCCAAGGAGCATTCATGCTACCATCTGAGTAGATTCTTATGGTCATTTAGAGAATGTGGATAGGTAATATCGGGAAAAAATCTGCGGCCTTCATCAACCACAAGCCATTCCACCCGGGGAACTACCAAAACCAGGAAAAGGTACGTTCGAGGCCTCGTGTGTGCATCGAGGCGTTTTCTGCCTTTTAAAACTGAGTAAGCGTACTCGCTGGGAATTGCATTTCTACACTTAGGTTTAGAGTTTGGCTGGTCTTGCTGACTTCTGGTTTCAGGTATGGCTGGCTGAGCAGAAGCTTAAAGAGGAACAGAAGAAAGAAAGAGAGCTTGAAGAACGTCGCCGCGAGGAAGTTAAGATTGAAGAGCTGCGACGGGCCTTGAGAGGCGAGGCGAAAGCTGCACAGCAGCTGCAGAAGAAGGAGGAAGCAGTTTCGCCGGCAGAAGAGCTACGACAAAAGGCAAGAGAGGCAGCGAGGCTGCAGGCTCTTCATCGCAAGCAGCAAGAGGCTCAGCAGCGGCTAAAGCAACCAGCAAAGAGTACATTATATGATGAGGATGTTCTGACGCTTGGCCATACTTCTGTTTTTGGCTCATTCTATTCTAAGGAAGAGGACAAGTGGGGGTACAAGTGTTGCGGCTGTTTAGACAGGTCCTCCGTTTGCACTGCTAATGAAGGAAACGGTCAAACACGCCAGAAGAAGAGAAAAAACAGGATTGCAGCGTCATCAGACACTGCCGACATTGCAATCTCTTCGGCGCCAGGAGATGAAGCAGCGGAGGATAAGGTCCTGGAAGCAAGCAGCGAGAGCAACAGTATAAAGTCTATGCCAAGCGATAAGAACACCGGTGACAAATTTCATGTGGGTCGCAGCAAACGCAGGGCAAGAGAGGGGGGTGTGGCAGCTTATGTGAGGTTGCTGGCGTTACCAGAGGAAGACGACTAGTTGGTTACACTTGGATTATTGCCTGCTGCGTGGATTTCGTGGATTATAAGTTTGCGGCATTTTCGAATTTATAATAGGTGTTCCATCTCAGGTTTCAACTCGGGAACCTGGTGATTGTGTGCTTGAGTAGCGTAGCATACCAGGGTGTGCGCGCGGCTTTTCATGTGGCTTATTCCGAGAGAGAAGAAATGTGCCTTCACTCCCACACCGCCATTCTGTCTGCGCGCGTTGCTTCTGGCTTACTGGCTTGTGGATACTCATTTAACTTTTAGAGAAAGAGTCACAAGCCTAGTCTCCGCAGGGCATCCATAGGGCTGCTGACAGTTGCAAGCAGCATAATGGGTCTTATTTCTTCTGTCCTGTGGGAGGTGTTGTCCTACACGGGATTTCGTCTACTTCAACTGGAGACTAAAACTGCGGACTTTTCTGCTCACCAGTTTTTGTTTGGGATGATCCCAATGGAAGCATGCGAAGTCGCTCTCTGGCGTCGCAGCATTCGTCATTATCCCTGTTGATGCAAACCAATGACTCTTAATCAGTATACGTTTTACGAGGAGGGATGATTTTCGTGCTAGGGGAAAAGTTGCGCAGCACAACTGTGGAGCATCCGCATGAATCTGCGATCGTCACAACGGGGCATTGTAGGCTTTGAGTGTCGCATATGAAAGCTCGCTGCCTAGTGACGAGCTTTCCACGAAGTGTGCCACCACAAGTGAAGTGAAAATCCAGACCTCGAGTCGTTCTAATGTAAATCTTGCGGGGAATCAGTGGTGACCCCGGTGGAAGCCACGTAACAGAGAAAAGAACTCTGGGTGCCACTGGTAGATGTTGAGCTGAATTGAGATTTTGCATGTTATCTCAGAGGTGAAACTTAGTTCCACTTTAATAAGAGGCATAATACGTGATGACCATAAGTGGTAACGTGTTGTAGTTTAAAGCCGCTGCGCGCATGGGTCTTGAAAGGAGGCTCATACGCGAAACGACTCCAACTCCGCGCACCATAGTTACGGAGGTGTATGATGCCATGCAGTGAATCAGACTAAGTCCCCAAGAAGAACTCATCCCCTTCTTGGTGCCGCTGCTCATGTCAATTCCGCTCGAGTTTCCCTCAGAAAGGCCCAAAGAATCAGCAAATCGCCTCATATATGCCACTCTAGCTGGCGTCCCCAGTGATCCAGTGACAGTTCTTTCTTTGTTAAGTCCGCACATGACCCTCCTTTTCATATGATTGCCTTCATATGATTGCCTGCAAGACCGTGGATGCCTATCTTTCCAAATCCATTCGCAGCACGATCTCCCGTAGATGCGCCACCTCATGCTCCAGCGCACACGCAAAATTAAGGGAATCTCCTGCTCTACGCAGGTGATTCCCTTAATTTTGCTTATGCGCTGTGCCGGCATTACTGCCTGGCTTTTGAGGGGAAATATGTAAGGAGGTATGCTCGAGCCTTAGTCGTCCGGAGCTTGAGCCGAAACAGCAGCAGCAGCAGCAGCAGCAGCTTGAGCAGCAGCAGCAGCCGGACTGCCTTCACCCCATATTGTTGAACGCACTCATGAGACCTCCCGTAGCATACGTAACTACTCAACGGATGTACCACATCAGCTGCAGCAGCAGTAGCAGAAGTAATAGCAGCAGTACCGCTGGCAGCACTTCCCCTTTGACCCAGCAGCAGCTGTCTCTCTCCGTGCGGTCCCCACTCCGGATTCCCGTTTCCTCGTCTTTTTTTGAATACAACCAACTGCAGCAAGGGCCCCTTTCTCTCCTCAAGACCCCCTTGTTTGCTGCTGGCCCCTTCGGCTAGATGGCTACTGTGCAGCGCGTGTTTCGAATGCAGGAGCTGCCGTCTGCCCCGTGACTGAATTATCGTGCGCTGAATATTCCAGTGCGTTTCGTCCATTTATTGCTCGCCCGTTCGGTAGGTGCATAACTAATGAGGTTTGATGCGTGTGGAACCAAAGACCCCAGGACCCCGTGGACAATATCTTCACGTTAGTATGTGCAGAACTACAGCTTTCCCGGAAGAGCACCCGAATGTACTGAGCTAGGCCCATATACAGTACTCCCAGCTGTTTACGAGGGCGCACGCTTTCATCTAAACGGCAAAGAACTGAATAAAGCCGTAATGAAAAACGTTGTTGTTCCTCTGAATAAAGCCGTAATGAAAAACGTTGTTGTTCCTCCTCGTTCCTCTAAGGAGACCTTCCCCTCTCCGTGTGCTCCGCTGCTGGCAGCACCTATTGCGTCGCTGCCAACCCTGGGCCGTGGCCCAGTTGAAGAGTACCGTAAGCTTGGTCTGTCACATGATCCATGCTTCTAACCACGCTGTACTCATATAACGCTAAATACTACGACCTTCCAATGTTATTTCTGCGCAGCATAGTGGTGCTGCGCAGTACACCTCGACTGTCACATGATCCATACTTCTAACCACGCTACACTCATATAACGCTAAATGCTACGACCTTCCAATGTTATTTCTGCGCAGTATAGTAGTGCTGCGCAGTACACCTCGATATGCCCCATGCACTTTCCCTTGGTTCTCTTAACAAAAATCCTTAGAGTCTTACTAGTCAGTCCCACCTCGCCACCCCCACCTCTTGTCAACTGAAATGTTTTCCGCAAGAGTGTTCCGCTTTAAAGGAATCTCTAGATGACGCCACGGGAACTTTTGAGAAGCTAAAGATGAAGACAAGCGGCAGTGTCCCGTGGAGTTTAGAAGAAACGTGGAAGCGTGAAGAGTGCCTCTAGTTCAACTAGGAAGACAACTAAAAGCCGAAGAAGCCCGACACAATTGTTGTAAGTCAACAGTCTCTGGCGTAAAGGGAGCCATCACCATTGATTTGACAAAGGAAATGTATGACTGAGACGACTAAACTTAGGGGAGGCACCATATGAGCACTTGCTACACGAACACAAATGTAACAAGTTAAAAATTTGTCGAAGGTAAACAACAGTCGACGGAGTGTTAACACACAACCGAATGGCTTCATGCAGTGTGAAGCCCCTTCCGACGAGATCCACGCACATGGCAGCATAGTATGATGCTACAAAAAAACCTACGTGGCGGATTTGCCTGAACACTCGGCGAATATAGCCCATCCATGCCATGCCCGCAGGCACGTAGATAATACAACTGGCATCTGTTCTGCTGCTACTGAAGCGCTCGTAGCTTGTGTAGAGCGTAGCGCGCTGCCCGTGCAAGTCATTCAAACGCTGCGCCTATAAAGGGAAGGCAAACGGCAACGAGATGGAAATACACGGAGGCAGACAAACCTGAAATCATCAAGTCCGCACCCGACAACAACATCAAGTGGAGCCAATAGAAGGCAGGCCCTGGCTTCCACCGGAACCCTGATATCTGTTCATGAAGCGTTTATCTCCAAAAGGTTTAGCTTGACGATGAGTCACACGCGCAAATGGTCTTTGTTTCAGCTACAGTGCCGACCCTGTAGCCGTCTCAGCTGCCGGTTTAGCCAGAGAGCCCGTGGGACCGAACGTCCATATCTGCCAAGTCTTTAAGTTCTTGAACAATAGAGCCAAACAGGTCTCGCTGACGCACACTGCCGTCACATGTCGTCGCTGGGCGTTGGGACCCAAGCGAGCTATGCAACGCTGTCTGCCGAGAAGCCCTACCATTCGACTCTCAGAGTGAGGCCCTAAGCCGTGAACCGTTTGCCCTGCCAGCGGGTGTAAGCATGGCGATGGGCTCAGCGACTGCTCAAATCTATCCAAAGACCAACCCTGAGGCGAACCCACCAAAACAGCGACAGCCGGCGAGCCTGACACCTTGGATGCCTTTGAAGATTCGACATCAGAGACGGGATAGGGTGCTGAGGGGAGCGCTGCAGGCGGCTGCTGCTCCCTCTGGTGTGGTGTGCCACCACACAAGTGTGGGGAAGAACCCGTCCCTGGATGAGCTCCAGGTACCGTGTCGCCGACATAACTGTCTTCAGTATTCTGTCCCTCAACCTCCAAATTTGTGGGTTCGACGCTACTGGAGGCTTCTGCATGCGCATTCTTGCTGCTTCTCTGTTGCAGTTGCTCCCATTGTTCCATTTGCTGTATGTAGAGCTCCTCTGCAGTCATACCAATTGCCGCAGCAGAGTCATGCAGAGCCCTCGCTCCTTCCTCGCCAACCAAGCTAATGAGGAAGGAAAGATCTGTGGGTCCCGAGGCCCAGCCTGTGCGCTGGCAGGTAGCCTCAGACGAAGAGTTGCCGGCAGCAACCACAGCTGCAAAACTCGGTTTTATACCATCAGCAGCTGCACTTGTACTCGTGTTTGTCTCGAGCTCTAATGGAATCTGCGATAGCAGCACTTTAGGCAGACACGCTTTGCCGCGAGATTCCTCGCAGTGGCCTAGTGATGCCAAGTGGTCCCCTCGATTCCCATGAGCCGAAATAACTTCTTTGTTGGACTGCACTTCGCTGTACTCTCCAGGGGCAGGTGATGAACAAACTGACTGAGGAGCAGCTGCCGGCGAAGAGCTCGAACAGGTTGTCGTCCCCTGTGCATTAGGGGAGGCGCGGTCTCTCTTCGCAAAGACCTTCTCCGTCTTCGGGGGGAACGGGGTGCTGAGAGGCGGAAAGTCGTCTGCATAGCAGACAGCCACAGCTGCCGCCAGTTCCGGATCAAGCGGCTGCTCCTCATCCACAGCAGGCATTCCCATAGAGTGTCCCTGCCGCTCTTTACTTATATCACAGGAAGGGTTCATTGAGTCTGCATTAAGCCCTGAGGTGGTTCCCCAGTTGGTGCTATCCACTACAGGCCTGGATTCTGCGGCCTGCAGTAAGCTTCCGCTGCCCTCAACAGCCGTCTGCCGCTGTTGTTGCTGCTGCGAAGTTGTGCCAGTCTCTAAGCGACCTTCGGCAATCCTAGAGCTTCCACCTACTTCCTTCTGTGTGTCGTAGAGTAACTGCAACTGCACGGCTGGCTCAAGGGTGGTTGCATTAAACCAGACACCCCCTACGACAACTCCTTCTCCCAGCTGACGGCTAGCGCGGCCGCGACAAGCCTCCATACTGGCAGTGCATTGCCGTGAAGAGCAAAGAGAGGGCGCATGCGGCAGCTCACCTTTGGTTTTGCAGTGAGCCAAGACCTGCTTCTGCATCCACCCGCTGCCGAACTGCTTTTTCAGGCTTAGCTTACTGGCCTTCCGCGCTACTCTTGCGCTGCAGGGCCCTACATCACCGTTGCTGGGTGCCCCGTGGTCTCCTCGTCTTGAGTTGCTTCGTCCAATTGCTCCATGCTCTTGTTCGCTGCCCACTTCGTCGTTGGCAAGTCCCATGTGCTCCCCGTTGACTGTGTATTCGTCATCTTCCTGGCTGTCTGAAAGGATTCCGCTGTGTCTGGAGCCGCTGGCCATCAGATCAACTCCGAACAATTTCGTGTACCGCTGCAGGTCCCACACCATCAGCACCTCCTGTAGGTCCACCGTTACCAGCCGCCGAATGCCGTCAAATGCACATTGGTATATTGTGCGCGGGTGAGAGAAGACGCAAAGTCGCATTGTCTGCAGGTCCGGGGCAGGAGGGGCAAGCAGCAGCCACGGGAGCTTTGCTTCCTCGATGGCAGGACGGCGCAGCTGCCGCAGCTGATCCAACGAAGAGCCCATAAGCGTTGCATGGAGCTGCTCCAGATGCGCAGCTCTACTGGTTCTCCGCTGCATGCTGAGGTCTTTGACTTTAATTTGCACAACCCTAATTACTGATCCGTCAACGACCACCCATCGCCGTCCTCCTAGGGGCTGGAGGAAGGAGGGCCTTCTTGCCACCAGCAGCTCCAGGCGTGAGCACTCTCGGGGCGATTGCAACGACGCTGCAAACTGGCGCTGTTGCACCGGCAGATAGCCTCCTAAAGGCACGTATTGAGGCCGCGGAAGGCCAAAGCGACCGAACTTCGCGAGGTCCTCTGCAGACACCACAGGGCTGTCCTTCGTGGGTGCAACGTATATGTGAGCAGGCAGTAGGTGCTGCAACAGCACAAAACAAAGCAACCCACTCGGTTTAGTAAGCAGTTACGGGCTGGTAATGGCCAGGCAATACGCATGCATATGACAAATACAGTAATCACAACCCCCACGATCCCACTATCTTTTATAAATAAATAATTTTGCACATTGGTGTGCTGAAATATACAACGGAACAAATAGAACGCACACCCACAAATGCACGCATGCTTCAGTCAAGTCTTCGAAACAGTGCCACCACGTTAATTGGATTTGTAATAACTGTTCACTTGAGTCCCGAAACCGCAGTGTTGAAGGAGAGACAGCTCGAGAAATAGGGCAAGAAACACTCATGTAAGTAGTTTTACCTTGAAACAAATGAAGCAAACCCTCGAGTCCCTGGGGGTGCAAACAGCGAGAATGCCACTGTTTAGGTCTAGCGACATGATCTGGCAATGCCCGCGAATTGTCAACACGCACTTCCACTCCCCCATGAGCTCCTGCAGCCCTCTGCAGGAGTTTCTCGCTAGTGGGGGTCCCGATTGGGCCAAAACTTCCCTACCGGGGCCGGCGTCTCTCGCCCCACCATGCTGCATACTCCACACAAATCTAAATATCTTAATCCCTGTTGCATTGCTGCATGCAAATAGCCATAGTGCTTCAGCTTCCACGCCTCCGCACGTTGCGCCGCCTGCAGCTGTGCCGCCAGGCGGACCTGAGGATCCCTGGTTCCCGTTTTCCCGCTCCTCCGATGCGGAAGTGGGAGCTCTCGTCCAGTGCCATGAGAAGTCCCTCTGCTGTGTAGGGACTAGGAGCTGGGGCTGATCTGTCAGTTCTGCACGCGGAGCCCAGGGGGTTCCCCTAACTAACTCAACATAGTCCACCGCGCCACCCCCGTCTCCAAAACTACCCACATCAACAAACGGCACTCCTCGACCAGCTCGTGCTGCAGTTACTGTTGGGCAGGATATGCGGCTGTTACCACTACTATTGCCGCTGTAGCTGCTAATGTGTAGACCATTTTCTGCATGTGTTTTCGGTTTCTGTGGCTGCGGCAAAGCGAAGCTGTTCAGAGCACCTATGTCGGCTGCGTCCTTTGTAGTTGTTTGCGCACCTTGGACGACACAGGGACTACCGCCGTCCCTGCTGTTTGAAGCTTCTCCCGTGATAACGTTTAGACAATCCCCGCCGCAGTAACAGCGGCGGATGAGACACCGGGGTGGAGGAGTGCAAAGAACTCTTCCTTCTGAAGTGCCTACAGCTACCAGACCCACGAAAATAGCCTGAGGATGCTTTTGGAGCGAGAAGCTGATGGCCTTCGCGTCTTGGGCACTACTTCTGGGGGCCCCGAAGTCTGTGTGCTGCCTCTGCTGAGAGCCCCCAAGTTGGCACGAGGACGATCCTGCGCGCGTCACAGCAGCTTGCTGCTGCTCCTCCTCCTCTTCCCTGTTTTGCATGTCCCCAAGCGGCTCACCATAACCGGTGCTGCCGCGCCGGTTGGACTTCTGTCCCTTTTCCTTATACCACAACCGGCAGCGTGCAGACTTCAGCGTCTCTTCATCCCGTAGTGCGCAGCATACAATAAAGTGAGTCTGGAAGCGTGGCCCCTTGGCAGAGTAAGAGCACAGAGCCACTGGCCACACGCGCTGTGCGACGGAAAAACCCACGGGACGCTCACACGGCATGGCAGGGAATGAAGAAAATGCCTCACGTACAGGGCTTTCCGTGTCAACAGCACGATGGCGCACAGTAGCGGAAAAAGTCGACGGGCTTGCCAAACAGGGTACAATTTTCGCCGCCTTTTCTGCTTCTGCTTCTGGTTCCTTGCAGCCAGTAGTGGAAGCCTCAAAAGTTTTTGTGGCTATCCTTCCTGGCTCTTGCTGCTCTGCAGATTCAGCTACTGACGATGATGCAGTTCCTGCTGGCGCATCATCGCCTTGAGTATGCTCCAAGGTGCCTCTGCAACTCCGTCGTGCCGGACCGACCGGTGGCAACGCCTCAACCTCTATGGCAGGGAGACAAAGAGATAGCAGCCTAACCTGTGGACAGTGTCCCAAGCCTTTAGTCGCTATATTGCGCGCTTCCGTTTGGCTGGCGCTTGGGAGCTGCGAAGGGGACCCGCTTGTGAAGTTTTGAGGCGGCAGCGCTGCAGGGAGCACGCAGGAGGAGCCCTCTAGCAGAGTTGCTCTTTGGAGGCCCTCATCGTAGGTGTTTTCTCCTGGGCAGGGATAGAGAGGGTGAGGGGCAATGTGAACCCAGCTCACATGCAGACGGTGGGACTGCTGCTGCCTCTGCAGCCGCAGCTGCCTTTTCCGTTGCGACTGCGAAATGCGGGGACCTGAAGCATGTGATCCAGGGGCAGAAGCTGGCGCCAGGGGCTGGGTATGCGTGAAGTCGTCGTCGCCTAGCAGCCAACCCTTGGGAGCGAAGCCCCCGAACTTGATAAGGGGGTCAGGCTCTCTAGGTATCCTAGCTGGCAACACAGGCAGTTTGACCTCCATACAGCGGCCCTTTGATCCTCCTCTCCTGGTAGCTGCGTGAACCACAAAGATGCGACCACTAGGGAAGACAGCAAATAAGGGTGACCCCTCCACAAATGCCCGAGCCCCGGGGGGCTGCAATCCCGCGGGTAGCCCCACAGCGGCACAGGCCTGAAGGCTGAGAGGAGCGTCAGGAGCGACAGAATGGTCGCTGAATGAGGACTCGAGCGGGGGTGTGGCCAAGACGTAAGCCTTGTCAAGAGCCTCTGCAGATGGGATAACGTGCCGCTGCTCCGTCTCGAAACTTTTGCTGCGCCAGTTTGAATTGAGGCTTCCTATTCGCATCAAATCCGGCCTCGTTACACGCGGCAGCCTCCTGTTGAAGGTCTGGCAAGGGCTCACTAGTTCTGCCTCATCGTCTCTCAGTCCCTTCTTTGCTTCACCCCCCGCCGCCCCGCCGCCGCCCTTGCTGATGAGCTGTGGCAGGGAGTTGGGCGACAATCTAGGCAGTAGCACATTCTCCCCGTGCCTAAGAATACGCTGCACGAGGGCAAAGTGTGTCCAGCAGGGGAGCAGTGCAGGGGAGTCACAAAGACGCAGCAGAGAAGAATTGAGGGTAAGAAGGCCCACGAAAGAAGCCACGTCGAGAAACCGAGCTACTGTCTCAATGCAACGCACTGGTGCCAAGTGCAGAAACTGCTCCAAACAAGAAAGACTGCTCCGAGAAACCCCATGGTAGCGCAGGGACTCAGAAGGGGAAGCGTTAGCGTTGCTGCGGGGCAAGTGCTCTCCCGATGTGTCTACAGCGTTACTCCCAGCTACCTGTACACTGCATCCACCGCGCAAAGGTTCTCCTGATGCGTCTCCTCTCAAGTCGTACCGCACGGACATTCCGCCCGAGGAGGAGCAATAAGCCAAAAAGCACAGAGAAGGGCAGCAGACGAACAAACGGGAACACGCTGGACGCACACCCGAACCTTGCCTGGCTGTCCACTTGGTCTGCGCTAAGAAGTGGAATCGTTCGGCTAGTCGATAAAGTCACGCACAAACACTAACGCCGCAGTCACGTCACTCCGGAGAAAGCATGTCGCGTGAATGTTGTCGGTGTTGGAGCAAGTGTACATATGGAAACACTACTCTATCGCCGCTCGAAGCCTCTCGCTGGGAGAATTTTGCTGCACTCAGTGCTAACTCAGACACAGATGCAGCCTGATCCCCTTTTCGGTCCTGTATTCTTGCAGGTCTGGTTTTGTCGAAGCCCCACGCACTTAGCAGCGGCTTGGAGCCTCCACAACTCCGCCACAGCCGTGCCGGGGAACCCTAGGCCCCTGCGCGCTCTGCTGGTCTTTGATTTGCCTTCTGAACCACCGTGCTCAGCGCAGATGGGCGGCGGCAAAAAATATAGGAAAGTATTACAGAAGTCCGACGGGCGTGTGAGGCTGAACTTGGCAAAGGTGGCCACTACGGTGATTGTAGCACAAAGTAGCAGGGGTAAAAACCCTAACAGGCACAGCGATACTTCGTCGACGCGCTGAGAATGGATGCGGCCGTAGCGGTCAATGGCCCTGTCTACCATGGGTTAAGCAAACAGAGTGACGCATCCCCGGAGAATTGATGGAGACCATCGAGCTAAAAACTATCTCCAACAATAATGCGTACCTCGCAAAATTCACTTGGCAGCGGTAGCGTCACCGGCTAGTGGAGAGGTTCCTCTGGTGGGGCTCCCTCGCGTTAAATTGTTTTCAGACTGCTAAGGAGCCACGCCGCTAGTGCAACTATTAGAATTCACACGACTCTCCAAACAACGTTGTTTCGCATAAGACGCGTTTAGACGTGGCTCAACGAAATTCATGGCCCATGTCTAGCTCAAACCAGAAGCGGTTAATGTTTAGGGCTTCAGGTTTTTCTCAGCCTGACGCTGCGCCGAGATGTCCTACAAGCGAGACAGCGGGATAATTCTATCACTTTAAGCTTAAAATTAGTTTTTTTGCATTTCATACCCAATTTATTCCTTTTCATCTCAAGGGAGATGTAGAAACGGCACTTTTCATTGCTTGTTATGTGCATTTATGGGCAATGGCATTCAGCAACTGCTTGCTTGCGTTCAATGCATTGATTCAGGGCACTGGGTTCATTTACTGACTCTTAATCTCATCCAACTGGGTATAGTCTGGTCAACGGGGACGTGCAAATGGGAACGCTTTTGACTCTTTGTACTTGCTCCTTACGTTTGAGAGCGGAGCGCTCTCGGGTTCGATCCTTGGCAGTTAGACGTTTGGTGTAGTAGCGGACCTTGCTTCTCAGGGTCCTGTTCCTCGTGGGGCAAGCAAGCACTAGTGAAAATATTCGCGATGCTTATGTGTAAATTTGTTTGGCCTGGACTAGCAAAAAAGAATTGTGCTTCAAGGAGTCACTTGAGCACGAGTGGGTACAGCTCAAATTCGGATTGGGATATGCTAGAGTTTGAGGGAAGTGTGGAAATCTACTGCCAGTTATAGCTGCGTCTGGGCAGGCAGCCGGAGGAAAAACGGCAATACTCCCAGTGCGCTGATGTTCTGAAGGGGGCACAAGAACTCTACCGTGATCCCAAGCATCAATCTCACGCAAATACGCCTTGCTAAGCAGCGTACGTTCCTTTAGTTTGATACTGAGCACGGTTTTACCTCACTTTCACATTCACAACTTTCGGAGCCGCCTTTTCGATTCTGCTGTCAGAACCTATATCAGCGTTGCTCGCTGATTTTCTGAAGACATGCGGCACTGTGCCTTGAGTCAACCCCTCTAATGCGTTGACTGGCCGTCGTCCGCCCATGAATCAGATTCATTTTGCTACTCTGACGCGGCCTCTTCACTGGCGCATTTCTTAATTTCATACCATGCCTGTAAGACGGTGTCGATAGAGCTTGTTAGCCATATAGGGTAGATAGCTATAAAAGGCTCTGGCCACTGCTAAACTGTAAGACGGTGTCGATAGAGCTTGTTAGCCATATAGGGTAGATAGCTATAAAAGGCTCTGGCCACTGCTAAACGTCACAACCACTGCAGGTTGTTCTGCAGCATTGTAGTTCCACGGAATACATTCCTGGTGACGAGCTTCATATGACTCCACCCATTAAGTACCTTTGGAAATGAAAACTTCCTTAGAATACAACACTATACAAACAGGCCCTCCTGCATCCAAATACCCTGCAGCGAGAAATTTGAACATAGAGAGCACCCGTAAGCTTGCATCCCTATCCATGTACCTCCTTGGGGAAAGAGATGTTGCGATATCAAAACAACTGATCACTCTACATGCATCGTGCTATGCAATACTTACGCTTCAACGGACCACTGCAGTTATTTTAAGACTAAGAGTAACGTTCATAGACTGCCTCAACGCTCTACGGGGGCTACGACGAGACGCTCTTTCATTCCAAGCCATTACTATGAAGAATATAGTAGCAGTGCAGCGCAAATAAGGTGAGAGAATATCATCTTTGTTGAGATAAAACAGAGGAAAAGCAGCAAGCAACAAGTCTTTGGCTAGCATGAAGCCGCTCCTTTCTGCAACGAAGAGCCTCTCTCATGGGAATTAGGCAGGAAAAGCTAAAAAGTGATAAACTTTGTCAGTACACGCAAATCCTGGGAAATTTCACTCGGAAGTTTCCCCATAGACACGTTGACAAGCCGTACCAAAAACCCCAACGGCGCACAAAGATAGTATCGTTACCTCCTATGTCCATGGAAGCAGTATCACGACAGGATTAATACGTCGCGATGCCCAACAGGAACAACGCGACATTTTGCTCAGTGATACTCTGCCTTCATAGAATCTTCAGTGAAACCTATTCACACACTCTACGCATCTGTGCGTCCTCAAGTATTTACAGGCGTGACAGACTAAAAGGCTGATCCAAAAACTGTTAAGGGTGCCTTAGGCCCTCTAATGAGCTGCAACTGTCTTTCTCAGCTTAAGCCTAATTCTTAGAAACAAGCATTGAACTCTCAGGGGTAAGCAGAGCAATGAAGCGACACCGTATATACGCTCACTGTACCCTCATAAATCGGGGCGGCTTTGATTGTTGTGTGTTTGATGACGTATGATCAAACACACCAATCACTATCCGGCTTGCAAACGCTGAAACCGCAAAAGGAAAACTCTGGCTGCAGGACGGCTGCATCTAGAAAAACTGCGCTGGGTAGACAAAGAAAAGCCTGGGCAAAGCAATATCAATGCAGGTTTTATTGTGTTCTGCTTGATAGTGCAGCTGCTGCAGTTTGGTACTTTCACTTTGTCTCTTCTCTGCCGCCTCGCTTCTTGGCGCTGCCAGGCAATCAGTCTGCACACCAGCTACACTCCGCTGGTGCTGCAGGGCCCCGAGCAGCGACAGATGAGTTTGGTTCAAGCAGAAATGCGATACGTTGTTTTCCGGTGTGTACATAAGCCTATTTAAACTACACGAGCGGCACTGTTCTAAATGTGTTCGGGTGACCAGTTGGCCGATTTTGTTATATGGAGCGTATGCCCTTGCTGCTACTGCCCGCTGTGGAACCTCTTGTTCCAGCTAACAGACGAGCGCAGTCACTGTTGATTTACCTTCTGTGTTTGCAGCCGTCTCCACTTCGCGAGTTTTGCTCCTTCTCACACAGCAGGTGCATCCGAGGCGAAGGCTCCCCTTGTGCGACAGATAGACTCTTTTGCAGTGTTCACCAAAATATATAATGGCGTCTTTAAAACTCTTGCTTCTGCTGCTGCTGCCGCGGAGGCTGCTGACTCCGCTGTGGTGGCTGCTGCCGCTCCTGCTTGGGGCTTAGAATCTTCGTAGCTATAAGCGATGCTTCAATCTTCTCTTCATCCCATGGAATCGGCATCAGCTTTTCTGTGAGACACCACACACAGACACGCAAAAGGCAAGCTAAGACTTGAAAGAAAATTGGGGGAAAACTGGTGGCCTCCGCTGGCGACAGACACACGATAGCAGATCCAAGCCAGGTAGGAGAGAATGGAACGTGGGAGGTGCATGCCAGGAAAAGAAGATGAGCCAAAGCGAGGGACGGACGAAAAGCAGTTTCACTCAAGAGGCGCATCAAGACAAAAATAATGCCAGTGCATCGGATCAAAAGAAGGCTGACAGAACTGAACTGAACGTGGTATACATAATGCCAGTGCATCGGAATAAAAGAAGGCTGACAGAACTGAAATGAACGTGGTATACATAAAGAGCGCACACACTAAGAGAAGCCAATCACTGCACGGATGCAAGCTATTATAAGAGTTTTTGTCAATGTACCTTTTCCATCCTCAAGCAGTTCAGCTGTATCTCCATAGTGTTTGCTGCCGGGCCATCCCGAGACACCTGGGTAGTACGCCCAGAGAGAATTCTCCCAGTTGCTCAAGTCGAACACCTGAAGGACGTAATCAAGTGATTTATGCGCTTCTCAACCCTGTAGAACATACCTAGTCTATTAAACGGTCATCTAGAATAGTCGTGGCTCCCGATTATTATCTCAACACATGGGTGAATCAAACTGTCAGAAGACTTAAACAGCAAAGACAAAATATGCGTTCAGGGACCCTGAAACTCAAAAAAAACCCGAAACTCGGGCCATGAACTAATCAAAGTCTCACTACTCTGAGAGAAGTTGTGTCGATTCCCCGATGGAAGTTCCCAGTCAGTGGATCATCGGCCTTAAGAACTGCAACGCCCACAGCCATACTTAAGTCCGAGTAATGAGATTCCTGCCCTTAAAAGCAAATTGCCCCCGCCTGCAAATCTATTTCTGTGATCATCATCGTACTGTGCGGTTCGAAGTGATGAGCCTTGAGCGTGCCGAAGTTTCCTCCCCACTTTAGTGGCCCAACACTTAACAGGTGTCTAAGGGCGGGCGCATCTTTGACGAAAAGATGGTCGATATAACGACTGCGAAGTTTCCCCCAATGCCAGTCCTTCACATCAGGGCCCAGCCGTCCCATTAGATACTTCACAGTATCAGTCGCCGACTTGCAGAGCAAACGCGACAGAGGGTATTCAGCGGGGAGTAAACCAGATTCTGCAACAAAGCATCGCAAAAGCCATTCGATGATTCATGCCGTGTCGGCACCAAGTTCAGGGCAAGCCACAAGCTTCGTGTCTACATCTTTGCCCAAACATCTGCACATGGCAGCTGCCCATTAAGCGCACGCAAGTAGCCCCTCCTAATTTACTTTGAAGCAGCTTACTGCTCAGATGGAACTGAAACTAAGCATAAACCCTAAACTCTGAGTCCTATTAACTTAGCTCGTTCGTACTCCTGTTCTTCAGTGCCGCGAGCAGGTTGATGCGCCAGTGGTTGAGGGCCTCTGTGCGAGGCAACCAGGTGGGATGAAGCCACCCTCCTGGTTCATAACACAAAATATACACCCTGAATAACATAAGCCCAGCTGGTGGCATGTGCTCCAAATTCCATACGCAACTATTGGCTCACCGACTAGCGAGAAAAGCGCTTCATCAGTCCAGTTGTTGGCAGCAAAAACTCCTTGCAAAACCATTTGGAGCCAAACTTCGTAAATTGAGGCCCCGTGGGAAGTGGCATTCATAGAGCAGTCCCAAGATTCCATGGCAGCTGTTAGTCTGCAAACTCACAAACTTTTCAACATACCCCCCACGTTGTAAGCCATGTAAACACTCCATATTTAATTACGAACAGCCGCACCCCTCCGGAAATTCTGTGGCAAATGGATCATCACTGGGCCAAACAAATTCAATCCAAAAGCGGCAAGCCTTTAACTTCTGCTCTGACGTGCAGCTGACAATCTAGCCACATAGGGAGTGAGGCCCTCGTCCGCGCAAAGGGCAGTGGCCTCCTCCTGATCATTTTTAAGATCAAATCGATGTAGGAATTCCTTCAAGACAAAATCCTTGAACTCGCATCCGTGTTCGCTGTACTGGTCCTCCTGTGAAAACGCTTAGACACCATCATCTGAACTCAATTCACCTCGAGACTGAAAATTGATTGTGGGATGAGGGCGGCAGCTCTGGGACTGGACCGCGTGAGTTAAAGAACCATGCATTAACTTTTACCATGTTGCATCGTTGAGAATGCGGCTTGCATGTGGACACTTCGCCCTACCTGCATCTTGATGAGATCCTGAACTTCTATTTCTTTCTTGCTCTTCAGATCAGCCAGCAACTGATGCGCGCGACGGACTCGGTGTCTGCACGCTCAACGCAAGAATGGACAAGAAAACCTCTAGACACATGCCATGAGCATGAAGAGCTGCATGTTCTGTCAAGATAGCTGCAACGCTGTACTCCCAAGGTGTGATCAAAGAAACTCAAACCACCGAAGTCCGGCTAAAGAGATCAAGCTGAAACTCCAGGCAGCATCGTGACTAAACCCACCCTGGAACAAACACTTCTCCGAATAGTCTTTTCGGGTCATTCGCGAGCACTGAATTCCCCGCAACGATGATTCCGCTTTTGGGGTTCATCACAAACGGAATTTGTTCTTGAGGGAGCACTCCCTGCAACCGAAGGGTCACCCATAACTCCGCAGCCTTTGCTCGAGCAATCTCAAGGGATTTTGGGATTTTGCTGCCACAATTCTCTTGTCCTAGCTGACGCACATGTGGTCTGCGATGGCGAGATACCTCAGTGCACTGCTAAAGTATAATATTTGGCCGCGTCTCAGCCTAAACGCATTACAACCTTCTGCAGCCACGCTTGCTTCATGCGGTAAGGTTCTAGGCACAAATGATCGCGGACCTTCCAGTCTTGTTTAGGGTCTGACCCATCCCTAAATTCAGGAAGAGTGGAGAAAGGCCTAACAGGCACTGCTCCCGTCACAGACGCGCCTATAGCACCGTCCTTCGTTGCCCAGACGCAAACAAACTCGTTCATCTGGGCATTCTGTCCCTGCATCCCCCAAAAAAAGTGAACAACACAAAACCACCTTCCAGAATCTGCGTAGGTGCTGTGCACCTGACTTGAAAAATTGTACTCATACATGGCATGCGCTGACCATTTCGATGTAGTCTTTCCACTCCTTCCCAAAGAGCATCTTTTCAGCCCAAGCCACAGGCAGCGGGGCACGCACTGCTCACAAATCAACACAATCACACCTTGAGCCGCCTTGCGCGCATTTTTAGGGAGTGAAGGCTGTTCACTAGTTGAGTGGGGCACGTTGTCTCTAGGACTTCGCAAGAAAAATGCTTGCAATTGAAACTTTGCGCTAAAACCTGTATCGCTCCAATATGTGTTCAGGGCACAACAGCTGAAAAGTCCTTGGTATTCAACACTTACATGCCACGGAAGCAAGAACAAGCGCCTGGTTTTTTCCAATGCGCTTGCGAAGAGGAGGGACAGCATCAGAGAACAGAGGACCGTGATGGCTGTAACGAGATATATGCCGGATAGGGTTTGGACGCCCCTGACCACAAACGATGGAAACCCGAACGCAGCCTTTCATCGAGACCCACGAGTTCCTAAACATAACCTAAGAAGTATCAGGCCAAGAAGCCTAGGTTCAAACCAAGACACTTTGGATTCAAGCTCACTTTAACATAGATGTTGTGTTCGATGAACTTCAGCGGGTACTGTTTGCCGCCATAGTAGTAGTGGGTCCCCTCTTCATTTAGCTCTATTAAGAAGAGATCCTCTATGTCAGTGTGTGCCACTGTCTGAGTCCAGGCAGCGTAGTCATTATGACCTGCGAGCGACGCAAGCCGCAAACCGCCCACCACGAACTATAAAGTCTCGTCTTTTGGCGATACGACCACTGCGTAGAGCGAATCGACAAGACAAGCGAGGAATAGCAGACACTACATAGCAGGGGCATGAAGAGCTACAGAACTCTGATGCACCTATGAACATGCCCGTAATCCCCACCGCGGTGGCGCCCACGCCGCGGACAGGAAAGCCGTCTAGCTTGCCGTCCGACTTCAGCCACATTGGCATCCAGAATCCTTGTGTCCAAACAAGCACACATCATGTGCAGCGTGTGCATCGAGCCCTAGGCGCATTGGTCACACGGTCTATGCAAGAGTTCCGGCTGCTGTAAGACGGGGTTGCGATATTAAAAGCAGAAGCACCCCACGAAACCTACAAATCTGGACCCTAGTAGCCCACCTGGGGCATTAACTTCAACATGGGGATCGCCAGCCAAAAGAGGCATTCCGGTCTTTGTAAGTTTGCCCGATACGGCCCAGCCGTTGCTGCCATCCTGCATGCCGTTGCAAATGTACGGAAACGCCAGTTTAAGCACGTGCGCACGAGCATCCCTGCGAGGCCCTTCGCATGCAGCAGGTGCCTACTCTCACAACGTGAGATTGCATGCAGAGACTCAGCGCGCATGCAGAAACGCAGTCTGCCAGCTTACCACTTTGAGGCTGAAGGTGTTAGAGTGCTGTGGCTGTTGCTCTGTGGTCCACGGCTTCGGGTGCTTCAGGTCATAGAAATCCTCCGCTCTCTGCATGTCCTCTTTGAACTGGTGCATGCGCTCTGGTGTCATTTTGGGACTGGGATCTCTGTCGTGCATGGGGCCCCCAAATTCCGGATTGAGGGAGTGGGGCCCTTCTGTCATTTCTGGGAACGCCGAGGGGCCTCTGGTTGACCATTCAGTGTCCTTTAGTTCCACTGAAGGGAATGCAACTGGCTTGCCTGAACCACAGAAAATACGCCTCAACAATCAAGAGAGTGGTGCAGAGGCGATCCAAGCCAGAGTTTGCGCTTTGTCACTACTGGCCTTGCCAGTCGATAAACAATACAACAACCTAGGTTTTCTTTGAGTTACCCTCGAGGTCGTAGAGGCTGGGGCCGCTGCCTTCAGGATTAAGAGGGGGCACCCCCTCAGGAAAGCCGAAATCGAACAACTGCAGCAGAAAAGGATCAACCAGTCACCAGGCGTATACTGCGCGGTATCCAGAGGCAAACGTCTTCTATGCTCCAGACTGCAGAATCTGCATTCCCCATCCTCAGGTGTTTACCTTCCACTTGTCGCCCAGCGACTCTTTGAGGTGGACTCTCACAAAATCCCTCGTCAGTCCCCTGTTAAGCATCATGGAATAAATTGTGGAGATAGCGGCTACATCAAAGACAGTAAACGGCAAGGAAGGCGTGTGTCCCAAAAGAACGAACTCGACGGGTCGCGCAGGCAGTGACCTGAAGGCCTCAGTTACCCCTGAGAAGCATATTGAAAAGCATTCACATACCACCGTTAACTGCTCATGGCCAGATACGGACCTCATAAGGGCTTTGCATGGTGCAGTGAGGTTGCCGAAATAATGCTCCCCGAAAAGGAGCAGCATAGGATCCTGCAGCCTGTGACTTAGCCTTGGCTTGCCTCGAGAGTAAGCAATTAAGCAAGTCACGCCGTGACGCGGCAGTTTCCGTAGCTTCCACAAAAGTGCCTCCTCGGATATGACAGTCCTGAAAGCCCGAAATTCACAGGATTTGAGCATCAGGCCTCAGACCTCATGAACACCGTAGACGTGAATCCTGAAGCCTTTGCCGTGGAAAGAGTTGAAGGCCGATGTTTCTATGAACAGAGACAGGTACTACAGCTAAATGTTCGCTCAATGCCCAACAGCCGCCTAAACCATAAACTCTTACCTGGTAATCATGTCAGTGTCGGTCATTGAAGCTCCAAGGACGGCTGCAGACTTTCCTGTTGCCACTAATCTCAATAGTTCGACTTGCACGGGCCTCTCTGTGTACACAGTATACCCTCTAATCTCCTTATCGAGAGTTATTACTCTTAAAGCAGTTGTCAAACCCTGGCCGGTGGCAAGGACTAGTGCAAAATGAACAGCGAAGAACCACAACCTACCCATTGCATGCAAATATCCCTGACCGAAGCAGAGATCCTCCCCTGAGAAGCACAACAAACACTAACTGCCTCAGTCGTAAATCTGAAGAGCAAATAGCTCCTGGCTATCAGCCGAAAATCGTAGCCAGCAGCGTACGCAAAGGCAATTGTGAGTGCAGGGAGCTCACGGCTGGATGCAGTCAAGTAGGGAAGCCCATATTTGTCGTGTCCTATTTTAATCGTAGACTGTATTCCAGGAACCTGGAGCATCAACCCAACATCCTCTACGCTGGGCACTCGGCTATCGATCGTTAGGCGTATGCGTCAACTGAATTGCATGCGTTCCCCTCTAGTGCAGAGAGAACCACGAGAATATGCGAACCCAACTACCAAAAACGTCCACTTTGCTCATTTGAGCAATGACGGCCTACCTCTGCAGGTGTATTCCAGAAAGCTTCATCTGGCGTAAAGAAGCGACTAATGACGGGATGTCCAATAAGCCCAACGACAAAGGAAAAGAAGTCCGTGTATGTCAGCGCATAGTAATTCCATGGGTCCTGGACGCATAAAATTCTAAACTGCAGCGCTCCTTGCAAGTAGTTCTAGTCAAGGGCTTTCCCACACTACTCAACACAGCTTGAGGCCTTCCGAGCACTTACTCTGGTTCTGCAATACTGGATAACCAGCAAGGTAAGGCTGCTGGCGGTAATTATCGTTAGGAAGCTCTTGATACCAAGCCCGTTCGAGAATTTCATCTGAAGACACAACCGAACCCTTGGACGAAACCACATATCCCCGCCCTCTTGCTGTCTGGTCTCGCTTCCGCGTGGACCCACCGTGAGGTAAAGACTGACTTCTTCGCAAACTCGGTGTCTTTCCCTAAAGGCTTAAATGCCAACAAGTGATAGCGTACTTTTCCGCTTTAGCAGGTCACTCGCAAAGGAGACCCCGCAGGGAGACGGCGCTGCGCTGCTCCACCTGGACGGAAACTTCGCTGGTGTTCGTCACTAGAGAATTCAGGCTGAAGCGTCTGCGCTGCTTATGAAGTATCTAAGCCGGAAAATCGAAACATGCAAAACTTTTTGACTGGCTGTGTTTACAAGGGACACCCTGCGAGACGCACTCCACCCGCTCACTTCATCAACGGCGTCGCAGGGCATCGCCTGTCGTCTGGCGTTTTGTGCATACGGTTCAGTGTATAGCTTCCCGCTCCGTGCGCCTAGATTAAATTGATAGTTCAGGATCTAGGATTAGCTCTGGAGTTTGTATCCTGCAGGTTTTTGGGTTTCCGTACTCAACCGAGGCCTGTCGCAGTCTCACGATTCTAGCGCCCCGAGGCCATAATCGCCGGAGCGCTAAATCTGACAATAAGCATAGAGCTCCAGACGCCCATACTGTATTTTATATTCCTTTAATGACTGCTTCTACGGTTTTGGCGAGTTGCTGCGGCTGGTTGGCTGCGTTTGCTTCGTGTGTCCCATGCTCTCTCGCCGCAGACAAGTCACTATTTACACACACGCAGTGCTGCTGTGGACAGAGGCGCGGAACCACCTGGCAAAAGATTCGCACAACTTAAGTGTCATTCGCAGTAAAATTGAGCTGGGGCGCCCCTGAAACCAAAGATTTTCGTGGTATGCGCTTCAGAAAGCACAGCAAATGCCTATTGCTACGCTATGCTGCAGTGGGGAGGAGCGAAAATTGCAAAGACACCTTCATGCCAGCGTCCCTGGGCATGGCAGTTGGCCTAGGGATGCAATGTTCGATGACAGAGTCTAAGAAGAATTCCTCCGGTAGACAGATTTGAAGCAGCGCGTGGAACACTTCGAAATTAGGTTCTTGTCGCACACAATCAATATTCGTATTGGTATTTGTGCCGCGCGACTTGCTTTGTTAATGTTCAATACTTTTTATTGGCATGCGGGGGTTGATCTGCTCCATCTTATGTGGCATAACTTGTTGGCCTAAAGGCCCACAGGACCTGTTTTCAGGTGAGAGCTAGAGTGCCGCTTCAGCTACTGGTACAAGAGCAGCATGATGTACGAGCATCCAGATGTTGTTATCCTTAGGCCTTCCTAGAGCTTCTCCTGCGTGCCATATACCCAAAAGTACCCGCTTCTGGTGAGCGGAGTGAGGTGTTTCTGGATATGGAAGTCCTGCCACCACCTTCAGACTGAAAGAACCCTAGCAAAGCACACCAAAGAGATGGCCAGCCAGCTCAGCAACGCAGCGCAAATGTATTATTTGGGACTCTCAGGTCCGGAACTTCGCTGCGGTATTGCCTCAGCTGTACGTTTTCTCCAAAACCACTTTGCGCGCAGAAACTGTAACATCGGAAAGCGATTGTGAACCTTCATATTTTTTTCAGCTGTCCACATGGACAAGCTTCAACATGGCGATCCTGCTATTTGGCCTGCTCTTAAAACGATGTGAAGCCACGTACACGCAAGCGGAAACACCATTGAGCATTCACGCGAAATTACGGAGCACACTAGCCATACAAAGTTTATGCTTCGCAGTTGCAACCCGTGCGTGTAGGCTTGGGTACAAGCAGCAGGGCGAACGCTGCCTGAAGAGCTGCCCTTGGTGTTAATGAGTGTATTTTGGGTTGAAACTGGCGATCTGAGCCAGGAAGAAGCCCTCGAACCTCCTCATCACGCTACTTAATCAGAGATACTCCTGCTGCTGCCTAGTGGAACACTCTATGCAACGGACTTGGCCTCCACAACCTCCAAAAATTGTCACGTTGACTCCAAAACCATATTAATAGCATAAAATCATGTGCCGCTAATCCAATTTATGCTCTGAAGCTCTATGCGCTAACCCAGGGGTATGACGAAGGACGAAAGAGGGACACAAGCTCTGCATTGAAGCCTGCAGTGATTGCCCAAGCCTGTCGTTGGTGCCATTGTGACAAGTATCCCGTCAGCATAACGAGCCGAGAAACAGAAAGGGTGGTAAATCTGTTGCGCATGCATGACAATAATGAGTGAAGAAGAGTGAGCACTCAAGGGACCCTGCTTGCAACTGCCTGTTGAATGCGCAGCGCAAAATGCATTGGTGTTCCCGCTGCAAAGCACTTGTAATAATGCCCATACTGATTTTTGGTTACTTTTCAGTTGTTTAAAATGCTAGTCTCTGGTTTTTATCCCAGGAGTAGTTGATGCCGCTTCTCTAAGGACATCACCGGTGGCCCGTTAATCCAGAAGAGCCTCAGACACGGCAGACTGATGACTCGTGAGCAAATTTGCCGCGGATATTTACAGATTGAAGAATCCAATCAATTTTTCCCCGTAATGAAATTTCTTGTTACACGAATATGGGCTGTCTGTGGGAAGTGGAACTAGTTCAGTTCAGTCAAGCTTGAGAACGGCTCCTTACAGTATCCCGATGAAAATCAATAATTTAAAAATGCAAGAAAAATGATGGCGGATGACAGCGTACCAGGAAGACGGAGGAGGCGGTGTCTGTCGACTGCAGACTGAGCGTCGTCCCTCTAGGCTCCTCGCTGGAATCCTGGGGCACCTCCGTAGCGCCGTAGCCCAGGCCCACGCTTCTCAAATCGACAGCACAATGCCGATTTGGGTAGCTCGTTGCTTTAATACACTCAACAGAAGCTTACCACACGAACACATAATTCGTCCAGGAAGGTGTTTGGGACGCTGTGCGGTTCATTATTATGAGGTGCATTCCAAAGCTTGTTGGCTACATGCAGGAGAAAAAAATGCCTGGAAAATGCCGTAGAGCACTGCTATTACTACAGTTTTAGGCCCTTTGGAGGGCTCGTTGTGTAGATATGACACTGAACAAGTTGAGTTGTTCGTCCGTACAACGAAAAGACAGGGTGTTTTTTCCTCTTGCGATCAGACACACAGTTTAGGTTGCAGAGGTAGGGGCGTTTGTCTCACCGCCTACATTCAGAGCTTTCTCGCATTTTACTGGATTTTAGCGGCACTGACAACCTAGACTAAAGGAGCGCCGCGGGTTAAGCAGGCCTTTTTGCGCAGAAGTACATGCATTGCTGCCTTATTGGAGTGACGCCACTTGCACGAGCTGCCGAAGGGGCACCAGGAGACCCAGGGCCCCAAGGCAAGCAGCTAGGGTCACTGATATGGGGCATGAAGGCTCTTAAATCACTTCACTGTAGGGCAAAAGATGCTCTTTTTGTGTGTGTGTGCCGGGTCTTGTCGCTGTGACACTGAGCATTGTCGTCATCGCCTGGCGAGTGCATATGAGAACCGTGCCTTCGCGCAGAATCACCCCGAAGGGTATCGGGGAAATATGTCACTTTTTGGAAAGTTACATGCACAATACTACTGGAGCGGCACCGAGCATATGAGCTGCATCAGAGTGCAACCGCTTACTTCGGCCATTTTCCGCCCTTCTTTACTTCGGAGAACATAAAAAATAGCTGCAAAAGCTCAAGCAGAAGACAGGAATGGATGTTGGATTTGTTCTTGTTACAGTGAAAAGCTTTCAATTCGCTGGCTCTGCATGATCCAGCAAGTTGGTGGGGCTGGTTGGTGGGGTTGCCACTGGTTATTCAGGGAGGTCGACTGGCGAAAATGTACGTTCTGCGGCACGCCCCCCTGTCATAAAAAATATCGATATATAGGGACTGACAGATTCAGAATAGCTTTGGCAAGTTGAAGTCTAACCCACTTTGGTGGACTGATTGTGTGGAGTGGAGCCCTGCCTCAATCTTCACTGGTCAGTGTGGACAGCGCCTCTTTTTCTGTGTATTGCCCTAAGGCGGTCATGATGTTTTGTTTTTAGCACGTATTAGGTAGTCTTTACGCCAGGTTAACCAAACCATTTGCCATGAGGTCCGCTGCAGAAGCTCTTCTGCGGCGGGCGTTGGACGATGGCGAAGTATCGGAAGCAGACTTGCAGGGTAAGAAGCGCCGGCGGTCCAAATTAGTGCACACATATGTATTAAAACGTGTGGTCCTCGCTTTAGCATATTCCACGCCGAGCCAGTAACCGCTCCCCTGCTTCACTTTGCACATGCATTGGGCAGGACAGACACGATGCTAATCGTGTCTGTCCTGCCCAATGCATGCTTAGGTCGCGCCCTGCCTATGTGCTTTTCGTCTCTTCGTAAATACTGCCTTACAATCAGATCCATAGGCTCCTCGATGTTGCTGCGTTTTACAGACTTTGGTCACCTGGATTACGCAGGCGTGGCGCGGCTTCTCAAGTTGGACCCAAATTTAAGCGAGGCGGTTGTCGCTGTAAAGCTGCAAGAAGTACGTGACAGAAAGAACAAATTTAGGGTGTTTCTCTCGGTTATCTTCGTTTTTTAAAATCGAATAATGCGTAAGCAGCCCTAAAAGGTGCTCGTCTTCTGATTCTAGGCGAGTTTGTGGAGCTTGTTTTGGAAAGTGCGCTGCGCTTTTGAAATTTCTACTCACAGGTTGGCGGGTCCGCGCTCATAGAGATGCATCCTTCACAATTTGCGTGTGCTCTTTCCCTCACGAAGCCTCAGCAGGGTGAACGCCTAGAAGCCTTCCTGTCTGCCTTGAAGACAGTTGCTGCGGGCCTCAAAAAGGGCGTGCAGCACGACACAGTTAGTGCCGATTCAGCTGCAGCTAGAACATGTACAAGCAAAGAGCAAGAAGACACTGCGTCAGCAGGCGCGCATCACGACAAAGCTGCTGCTGATTCAGGCCCAGCTGCTGCAACTGCAACGAAAAAACCAACAAGCGAGTCGGGAACCCGTACGAAAGCGGTGCCGTTCCAGAGTATGAAGCCAGCTATCTACAAGGGCCTTCGTGCGCCTCGCGTCTCTGGACTGAAAAGGCCGGCGCCGGTCGCGTGCTCTACTGGAAATACAGCGGTTGCACCTGCGTCTATTTCTTCATTCACAGCAACCGCTGCCAAAACTGCGGAGCAAGCGCAGCAACATTCAAGAGAATTACCCCCTAAGCGGGAGCACCAGACTAGTAGTGTCTCAGTAAAGGGTGGAAAAAGGAAGTGCAGTCATAGAGTCGGCACAGAGAGAAAATGGGACACAGACAAACCTGCAGAACTGCCTGCGCCTCAAGAGCGACCAAGAAAAGAGCAGCAGAAGCAACAGCTTCGAGCAGCAAGCGGGGCTGATGATCAGTGTAGCAAAGAAGCAGAATTTCGGGAATGGGAGTCTTCAATGTCGGCCGTCAGGGCCCGCTTTGATGCAGAACTTAAACGACAGTCTGCGTACAAAAGCATGCGGGTAGGATTGTCAGGGGCTCAGCGAATGAACAGGCCTCCATAATTACTGTGTGACAGTAGCGCTTTGTCAGTGACGAAGCTTTGCGAGCTTATGCATTATGTCGCCTTGATGGGTCCTGCAGGCTCTTATCTCCACAACGGGCTTTCCAGAGGGAGCCGGCGTGCAGAACGAACTGCCAGGAATTGTGCGGCGACTAGGAACTCTGGGAGGAGTCTCAACAGCGTTTGACTGGAAACCGGAGAACCCTGAAAAAATCACCCATCTTATTTGCAGTAATAAATTGACAGTGAGTGCAGCAGTGTTGCTGGGTCAAATCTACTGCCGTTTTTGTGGGTTTGTGAAGCTATGGACGCGGTGATCCTTCTAGTCATTCATGAAGGCAAGGCTGTCGCAGCTTCAGTGTGCAGACGTGTCAATGTACGTCCTGCTCGCAAAGTGCGTGCTGCTGTTCGGTGGATTGGCTGTGCTACTCAGAGACCTACAGTAAAGCTTTATTTCGCCTTGGTGAGCGGTGCTTTCATTTTGAATGAGGAGTTTCTCCAGGAAGCCAGGAGGAAGAAGGTGAGAAAATACGAGCTTCGCTGGATCCGAGAGCATGCAGCTGCGAAGGCCTGGAGCGCTGTGGGTGCTGGTGCTGACACAAAGCTTGTCTTTTCCTGCCGCTGCTGCGATAGGCGTGGCCAGATCCTTGTCAGTTCCAGCGGGCTGACTTTCCACCAGTAGAGCTCAGAGAAGAGTCTCGCTGGCTGTTGAGGGGCCTTTCTGTCTGTATCTACGGACCCTACCGTCCAGCTGGCCTTTCCAAGCAACAGTTGCTGTCACTGGTATGGACCTAGTTGACGGCTCTGTCTTCTGCAACTTCCCTTGTTCAGTTACAGTATCCTTAGCTCAGGCACAGATATCTGCCTCCATGACAGCTTCTTAGGAGCATTTTGAGGGACTTTTCTATTGGGATTGTTGCTGCTGCAGGCTGCTGCAGCTGGCGGATCCTTAGGAGACAACTCTTCCGCTATCTGGCTGCTCGAAGATAAGGAAGCGTTGCGCCGTTGGCAGGCTAGGGGTCTTTGGAGGTTGCAAGAAGAGGCAGGGGCTCGCCCCATCACCATTTCCGCACAATGGCTGCTCGACTGTATTCGTTTTTGGCAGGTTTTGCCGCGGGAGCAGCACGTACTCCATCTGTCATCTCCATCCCAGGCGAATTTGGTTGGAAGCTCTGTTGTAGCCGGACGTACAAAGTGCCGAAATGAAAGCAAAACAGGAATTCCTGTGCGGCGAAAGAAAGAGATGAAACTGGTGGAGAGGTTAACGCTGCCGCCGGACACCGTTAAGGCAACTGAAACATGTGTTCCGAACAGTGGATCCCCGGAGGTGCACAATGAGGAGACACCACAGGAAACGCCTCGCCATCCGTTACAAATGGCAGCTACGTCAGCGGAGAGCAAGTCAACAAGGCAAGAAAACTTGCAACAAGAGTATGTGCAGCCACATATGCGAGCCGGCGAGTACGTAGCGAAAAGCGTGGACCAGGAGCCCCATAGGGCTTCTAAAGGCATAAGGGAACGCGTTTCTGGGCGACGCGTGAAAACTGGAAAACGAGTGCGGGGTGAGAACACCCTTAAAAAGTCAAAGGGTGGAGCAGTTGCTGCTGGAGAGAACCAAAGCATGATTTCAGAGCCGCCCGTTCTACCTAAATTGTTGGACGTAGCCACATCGGTGCCTGGTGATGATGACAGGCCAGTATCCGCTACCTTGGACTCAACTACAACCGCGGAGAAGCATGGGAGCGTGAAAGTCACTGCAACTGCTGGCGGCGACGATGAAAGCGGTATGAACCCTTCCAGTGTTCTAGGAGACTGGCAACTGTCTGCTGGACGCCCTCGTCTCAAAGAACAAAGTGTTGCAAAACCAGTTTTGTCGACAGCTGCTGCAGCTGTAGCCCTGCCTGCAGAGGCAGCACCGGATGGCTTTCAAGAGAACTACCCAGCTGGCGCTTCGCAGATTCCCGATGCAAAAGACTTCCCGCCGCTCCCGGTAGAGCAGCTCGCGGTAGCAGAGCTCTTTGAGCCTAACGAAGAAAACCACAGTGCTTCAGGGTACGACTTTGAGATACCAACTTAGCACTAAACGAAAGGTCGGCGACGTCGACAAGAATAAGCTGGCACACACTCCACCAGGGCCAACAGACGGAGTTGAAGTGCAAAGCAGCAAGAGCAGCAGCGTGTCAGGCAAATAGATAGTTTTAATGCATTAATGCACACGAGAGTTGCCTGCATGCAAGCAAGGAGCCAACGGCGCGTGCCTTAGGCGGTGTTTACTTGTGCTGAGCAGCTGAAAATGCGCAGCTGTTTTTCATGTGGAGTGGTCGTATTCAACCGTCTGCCCAATCACGTGCAGTCGTGACTCGCCAGCTTGATTCACGGGCCAGTATGGCTGTGAATTCCGCTTCAATTCATGTTACTTCGCGGATTAGTAACGCTTCCATGTTTCAATGCGCCTTCCTAAGCATGCCCCTGTACCCTACATGCGGCTGGTGCTTTCTTTCTCTTCGATGTGGGAGTGAGCGGTATCGCGTCCCGCACATTCAAACCGCAAGTACGAAATCACAAGCTTTTTGTAAGCGGGGGTGTCACCGTCACTTTTAGCATGCATGATGTACGCTGCTGCCTGGGACTGGACAACGCAGTTCGGGTGGTGCAACAAGCTAATTGGACACAACTGGCGTCGCGGCGTCCGTTGTACTGTAGAAATGGAGGTTTCTATCCACTAGAAAAGGCTGCGTTGCGCCGTGTTGACGCGGCGCAGGTTACATAGTTCGGAGTAACAGTTTAATTGGTGTTGAGGGCGAGCCGCACCTCTGCGCAGTTTCGTGTTCTCTGCTGCCCAGAACCACCGCCCCACGCAGATACATGCTAAGCCAGTGACTTATGTGCTGTCTAAAAGTCCAAATCTGCGACACAGCTATTGCAGCAGTGCACCGCAGAAGTATGGAGTAAGAAGGGACGCAGAGAGATTACTTCGGCTGCATACGCCGAGCTTGGTGCAACGGTGCGGACGCAGCCCACTCGCTTTCGCCGTCAACTGGATCGCAAACTAACGTGAGGAAGGTGTTCCTTTTGATGGATACCGGTGCTGCGCTCTCTCGCGTCGTCAAAGTCCTCATGAGCAGCTTTTGCCAATCTGCTTCACTTAGCGGGTCTCCAACTGTCGTCATTAGGTGATGCAATTCTTCAGTGTTGACGCTTCCCTTCTTCTCTCGATCGAGCAAGTTGAACGCAGCAAGGATTTCCACTGGATCTACGGCTTTCGGAAACCCTTTACGTGCGATTGATAAAAATGTTTCGAAATTGATTGAGGTGACCTTCAGCCGGCGCATCTCCGCTTCGAATACTTTGTGCTGCTCAACAAGAACCACGAAACCGAGACTTCGTAGCATCGCCGTTACCTCGGTAACAAGGACAAGCCCATCTCCATCTCTATCATACAAACGGAAACATTCTGATGCCTCTTCTTCCAAATGTACGTCAAAGCTGTCGCTGCGAAGTCCACTTTCAGCCGCCAGAGCTGATGGAGTGAAGTCAAGTGTAAGTTTCTCTTTAGGCTTCGTCGGCTTGGAAAAAAATATTGTGGAGGCGGGCGCCCTCTCTGCTACGTCGTATCTTTCATACCGCGCATCGCGGCGCCGTCCGCGTTCGCCGGCCCCAGCATACCTCGAAGTGTAGCCGGGGACGCTCTGAGCAAATGGAAGCATTCCCTCCTCAATAAAAGGGGCCGGGCTGCTGCTGTTCGCACAAACAGCCCCTTCAGAAACTAAACAGCCCCCTGACCTGGCATACGCAACCACGTCGGCTGACCACACAGGTGAATTTGCCCTTTAAAAACACAGCAGCATGTGTTCAAAAGAATATATCAAAGATTCCCCGGTAGCTGAGGAAAAGCCTATGGATTGTGCTCGACGACTCGAAGTTCGTGGCCATCAGAGGATGGCCACGAACTTCGAGTCGTCGAGCACGCAAGAGTAACCAACCACTTCGCTGCTCTCCAGCAAGGAGATCTCGCCACTAACTAAGGCATCTCAAATGTATATCCCTGATATGTGTGGGAAAAAACAACTTAGCTTCAGTCTATATTTGCGAGCAGAATTCGAATCTCGAGCTGGCGTCTAACCAGTAATTCGAGCCAGCGTGGGATGCTTGTCTCAGATTTGTACAGTCCAGACCGCTACCGACACTGGTTTGCGCAGGTTCTAAACCTGCGCCAAGTGCCAACTAAAAATACGCGTGCCGGAGCAAGAATATTTTTCTATCGCAAAAAATAGTTGATTTTTGGTGTCGGATACGTTGCGATATGGGGCGCGTGGCATCCTACGCAGAAATGCTGCTGTTGCGTTTTGGTGCTAATCGTAAGAGAGCACCACACTCAAGAAAACATCATTCAATTCCTACATTTCCCCTCTGAATTACCTGTGCATATTTCACGCAAATTCGATCCCAAAGCAGTACAGAATGGCTGACGCTGCAGTGCCAAACAGAAATATAGCAAGCCGCTTAGAGGGCTGTTCACCAAATAACTTCTATTTTTGATGGCAGGAACTGAATGCATGATGTTCTTGATGGTGAAGAAATGGAAAAAATCCCGACATCGTGGCGTGAGCCCTCCACCCTGGCAAGACGCGATACAAGGGACACCTTAGGGCCAATGTTAGTATCCTCTTTCAAGAGCTATTGCGTCAGGCGCAAGGCAACACTGCTCCTGAAGGCGGTATTGCGTAACTTAAACACCATATTGAATTTCCCGAGCGGTTGCAGTCGTCTAGCTCTACACAGTGCAGCAGGGGCCCTTATTGTGCGTTATCGCCTTGCAGTGTAGCTGGCCCCTTCTAGACAACCACACAATTTGCCACTAGTATCCCTCGAAGGGAGACGGACGATGAGAGCTCACCTCAACTACGGCTACCCTTAGAGGTACGCGGTTTGAGGAGCAGATACGATCAGAGGAGCAGACAGTACTCTAAAGGACACTCACTCACGGCCCTTAAGGAGCATAAGGAACTGCTCTTAGACAGCACAGCAGTAGGACTACCACTGAAGCGCTTAAAATGTGACCACCTTGTTTTTTTAAGGGGCCATCTGCCTAGTGCGGCCTCTATATACCACATGCCACCGGATCAGTTCAGGTTCACAGGCAAACACAAGCGGACGAGAAATAGCTAAGTTAAGTTATGTTCTTGTAGGTGAATATGTCTGACCTATTCTTTAATCTGTACTCCGATCATCATGGTTGACAAACACAACGATGCTTCAGGCGGGCGCAAAATGGGAATGGTGGTAGGTAAGCAATAGTACCATTACAATTGTTCCTCAACTTGTTCTGCAGCCCCCTCACCCCCAGAACACTTTAGAAATGCTGGGAAAAGCTGAATACAGTTCTGTACTCGATCCCAAGGCCGGTTCCACCAAGTCCGAATGGCCTAGGAAAACCGTGGAAGAGGGCGTTTTAGTCCTTGGATTATTCGATTACAAGGTTATGCTCCTCGGCTTCAACAGCGCTCCAGTTGATTGCCACGTTCATATCAATTTCTATTTCCAATCTCTATTAGGACACGGTTTTATCACTTATCTTGGTGAGATACTGATGCACAGCTCCGACCTCACTACGCAAGCCCAATTCCTTCAGCAAATGCTCAGCACGTTGCTCAAGCCCCAGCTTTGCCAAAAGGTCCACAAGCGCAAATTTGCAAGAAAAAAAGCATAGACCTCGGCTACACCCTCTTAGGGTGTAAAACCTGCAGGGGAAAGGACATACGCTTTTCCTGCGTGGCTAGAGGTGTTGACCAACGAGACACAAGCACGCACTTTCCTGGTGACTGGAGACTATTGCCGTGTATTTCTGCGCCCTGATTACGCCGGCATTGTCAACCTCTTGTTTATATCGTTAGCAAGCATGCTCCTTTCTACAGAGCGATGCTTCACATGCAAGCTGCACACTACCTCACGCAGCATTTTATTGACTGCATAACTCTGCAGGTCCCAGACACCGCGAAGCCCTTCGAGCTATATACCGATTCCCCCAGTTATATATAGAGCTTCTGCCTTGATTACTGCTCATGACAAATGGCCATTTACTATGTCCAGGCGAAGATTATGGCGTACACCGAACACAAAGCGCCTAATCATTCACAGCAGCTCAACACATCTAAACCTTTGTGGTCGTCCTGCTTGTTGACTTGACCTGCTCGCCGAGTTCCGGCGCTTTACCATTACTTGCGAACGCAGCCAGGTTGGAGTTGCGCTAGCCGCTTCACTCAATATCCTACCTCCTTTGCCCTTAGGGAGCTGTCTATGGTTTCCGTCACTGCTGAGGCTGCGCTCCCTCGCCACACTCAACATCATACGTCCTCTGTCCTCAGGGAGACGTATATGGTTCCCGTCACTTCTCAGGGTGCGCTCCTTGGGTTTAAGCTCATGCTCAAGCGACTCCAAACGTCCCATTACACCCGGAGGCGCCCGAGCAAATACAGCGCACCACCACGCATACGCATCAAGCATGCTTGTCTACGCAGAACCCCTATACCTCCGCCCACTGTTCTCCCACATGCGGCCTGATAAGATCACTACACTCTCTTTACGTCTGCGTAGCACATGCCGTCCCGAGACACGCGTCTCTCGTCACCGGAAATGTAGTCATTTACAATGCCAAAGCCAATATCCGCGATTAAGAGTTAGAGTCACCTTTCCGCTTGGACATGGACTTCCGTTTACACAAAGTGCAAGGTCTTCCGTTCCTTGTACCGTGCAGCAAGGCAACGATCTGGAGAAATCACTCCAAGCAAGCTCCGCAACGGCCAATTGATTTATTCCTTCAACGCTCATCATGGGAGCCTTCGTAATAACGATTTGTAGCCAACTTGCATGCCGCAGTTCCATAAATTCCTCAACCGTGTTCTTCACAATCACCATGATTGAGTAAGAGCCAGGCATTGCGGGCAAGAAAGGGCCTTCCCTGCATCCAGCAAATACTATCATTGGCAAAGCATGCGTGCCTGTACAACACCATATGTGGAACCGTGTGTTTACTGTCAAGCTTTCCAAACACTTTCAAACACGAAAGCGAGCAGTGCTAGATCTGCACCCCATCACTAACCTGCCCTTCACTGCTTCACTTGATAGCTCTATTCGCATTACCGTTACTCCTCAGCAAGATGGCCCACTTTGTCCCAATTAAGAAGGCGTCGACGCCAGCACACATCGTCGAGCTGTTTAAAGACCGTCTCGTTCACTGCCACAGTTTCCCCTAAGCCCTAAATTGTGACAAAGACCACCAATCCCAGCTACACCAACGGTAGCATTTATGCACCGAATTTAACATAATGGACTGTTTGTTTTCAGCACGCCATCCCTAGACAAAATGGCAAGCTGAACACGTTGTTAATCGCAAGTCGAAAGAGATGCTTTGGAGAAACGCACACTCAGGTGAAAAGTACTGAAGAGTCACTTTATGGCCCTTGAACTGGCAAAAAACATGGCCATTGACTCTTGCACCGGCTTTCTGCTTGAAAGGCCACGAATGGTCAGAAATCTCTCACAGCTGCTGACCTTGACATTGTCGGCGCTTTGGCACTCTACTTTCATCCCTCATATGACTAAGCTCTTTGAGCAACAAGAAAATCGGAAAAAAGGCGGCGAAAACTTCCATAGGTGAGTGCCATACCGTCTCAGTACCTTAACGTAGATGCATGGGGAGCAGTCTCTTCTCGCGTGTGCGCCATCCCCGGCACACCGCCGAAGCATGTAGCTCAAATAGAAAGATCAGTTTGGAGTTCATTGCTACGACGCTTTTAATGTTCAGAAACTTTTCCAGGTGGTGGGGTCTTCTGCCTATCCCGGAAGGTCTCGTCGTTGCGCCTTTTGTCTTTCGCCCGTCCATCCACTGTGCTTTAACAATCCTGTACACATCATTTAGGATTGTTAGGATGTTCCAGGAGGCCTGCTTCTGAAACGTCCTAACTCTATTGGGTTTCTGGTGGCGACATACCTAAATGTTGAGTGGGACATTCTGTGCGCGAGATAGCAGTCCAACGAACTTTTTCATATCGTTTATGAGTAGAGTAGGGGTGCGAAGAAACCCAGAAAATGTTATTGCTCACCCGCAGAGATCTAGGCAGTATCGCACTGCATACTAAGGTTAAACCTCGTGTCCGCACATTTGACACAAGGAGCTGGATCAACTCAAAGACAAAAACCTAGAAGAAACAGGGAGCCACTTCGTTGTAGTATTAAAAGACTATTCGCATGGCGTATGATGATGCTAGGGAGCACCTAATGCTGCTTGTACCAGACACCTTTGTTGAAGGGCGCCTGTGAGTATGGCAAGTGTTGTATTCATTTGTTGCCATTTTGTTTGCTTTGCTTGTAAGAGTAGCCAGTCGAGTACCCTATTGCGAGTGTAAGTAAGGCAACTATTTTGCCAAGGAAATTGGTGATGAAGCGAAACCACCGCAATTTTTCCAGAGAGCAAACAGAGGTCCAGATCTTTGAGCTCTAACCGGCAGCAGCCCCTGGTAGATTGTAATGCTTTGTTATGCACAGATACCATTTATCGGCTAAACGGTCCGACAGCCTAGCAGAGCAGCATTCTCGGAGTACACATTGCGCGTAGTGCTGCTATTGGAGCCCCTCTTACTCGCGTGCCAGCGCTGTTTATGCTGTAGTAAAGGCCGCTTCCCAAGCTGGCTGGAGTACGACACGTTTTGCACCAAGTGCCCTACAGCTGGGTAATGACCTACTGGAAAAAGAAAGCGGACCACACTTTTCTGTGGACTCTGGATGCCCCCGAAGGAAAGAAAGCAAGGAAATCCTCGTGGAGTTGCCCCAGGCCCAGCTCGCTCGAGGTTATCAAATGGATGAGAATACCTCGGGCTACACGCATGAGGCACGCAACGGGGAGAAAGTCGCACGGGAGCCGTCAAACACACGAAGGCACACAGGAGCTGTCAAACACACGAAGGCACACAGGAGCTGTCAAACACACAAAGGTAGCTTGGAATTTCCCTCAAGGAGGCGGAGGCTTGGGGGGATCGAAGAGAGGGGTGGGAAAGATCGAAATCTACAGCATCGTGTACAGGATGTTTAGTTGCCCCGCAGGAGGGGAAAAACACTGGAGTGAAAACGATTTTTGGAGAAAATGAAACACAAAAATGAAATGTAAAAGAGTCCGAGGAGCAGAACGAACAGGTTTCAAACTAAAAATTTGGAGCTTACGATTGTCTTTGGTCCAAAGTGGAAACCAGTCTCAGTTTCGAAACCTAGAGGATCTCATAGCTGCATAAAATGCTAAATGCATGGAGACATCTGCAACCTAGTAGTCTATTAAGATTTCCCATCAGAACTGTTGTGAAATGGTGGGAACACTCCCTTCAACACATGGAGATTAACGCCACCTTAGCCTACTAAGTCGCACTCAGCAGCGTAAATCGTGAACCCCACAAAAATTCTATATCGTGAATTAAAGAAAGGTTCTTTCTGATTCCTATAGTTGATTGTAGAGTGCAATTTCTCGTGGAGCGCGAAAATCCAGCTATCGCCACATTTAGGTACCACCACTCTCGTAGCAAGAGACAGTGTGCTAAATACCTCTCAAGATTTCGACACAATAATGTGGCATCTCTTCGAAAATATTAAAAGCTCTTTTTGTAGCCTTTTAGGGGGCGCAAAGATCCAAAGATACTACTTGCAGCCCCTCACTGAGTGCAAGCAGTGTCGAGGTCTAATGTTCGGGGGCGTGCTGTTGAGTAGCGAGGCGTGGACTCCTGTCTGTGGCTAAGAGAGTATAACGGCGGAGAAAGGGGACTCGATGTAAGAAGTGGAGGTTTCAAAGAAATTGGGACGGCAAAGTATGTTTCCTTTAACAGGATACACAAGGAGGTGACCTGCTCTTGCGCATATGCGCCCTTACTTCCTTAGGGGTTATGGCCGCCAATCAAGGGCTGAAAATTTTTCTGCATGCATAATACTTACATAGCACTTTCTGCTAATTCTGAATATCTAGTATTGGATCCTATGTTGCATTGCAGTTCGACAGCCGTCTGACCAGCAGACTAGCTCACCGGTCACCAGTAAAGCGGCGCTAACTTTACCACAGAGCACATAGAGTCAAGGGGCACGCTGACTGTTGGCTTTAAATAGCACTCCAGTGCATTTGTCGTCACTTCACGTGAAACATCATTTCGTGCCTCGAAAGACCCCTGACATTGCTGGTTGTGGGGAATAACGCGCTGCAAAGATCTGCGCACCAACGCGGAAGTGGTGCTGAACCGCTATTCAGCTCATAACTCTGTAACAAATGGGCAAAAGTAACGGATACTTAGTCATAGGTCTGACTCAGAAACTATGGCTGCCTGCAGGCCGCAGCAAGAACTGGTTTCTGCTTCTGGGAAGTCTGCTTCCTTGGTTTGGCATCCTAGTTCGTGAGGTCTTAAGCACAGCTTTCTTGCTTCCTAGCCGCAAAAGAGATTTCCAAACCTTGCTTTTTCATCAATTTAGGGAGTTATCCTTTTAGAGTCAGGGGTGACCTCGCAGCAACAAAGCGTCCCAGCTCAGGGGAATCGAGGAACCCTAACTATGAACGCGGTCCTTTCTCCAGCAGATTAAATATAGCACTCACTTCTCATTAATGTGCATTCATTCGAGCTGCCTGGAAAAGAAAATTTGATCAAGGAAATGCCTGAGGGGCCATCGCAACTAGACCAAAAACCATTCTAGAAGCGGTCAGCCTTAAATCGGTTCGAGGAGGAGTACTGAGAAACTCCAGTCTCCCCTTAAACTTGGTTGAATGCAGGAAAAACAGCATAACAGGCAATTGTCTTAGGGGTCTTTGGCCAGAATCCACGCACAGGCTCTTTACTGCTCATGCGTGTATGATTTATCATACAAACGGTCAAAATAGTACTCGAAGGCCTTCAGCATGAAGAATCTGGGAGACGAAGACTCTTTTTTCCTCTCAAGTGTCAGGGAAAATGCCGTGGAAAATGAAGAACATCAGCTTTCATGTGGGCCAACGAAAATGGTATCATTCAAAAACAAAATCCAACATCTGGGCAATACCGGCGTAAATACGTGCACAGCTTCTCGAAGCAAGGGCAATTCAGACTGTGAAAATTGTGCTGCACCGCAGGCGATGTCTCCTCAGAAGATCGAAGTAAGCTGATTTCAAAAAGGCGCAGAATGAACCTCACACTACCAGCCTATACAACGACTGAAACTGCACACAAGATAATGGCGCAAAGCGCAAAAGCTGGCTCTCCATTACTGCTGTAGAGGGTTCGTTTGTTTTCCTCTTCGGCGCGTTTTCTTCAGCAGTTTCTCTCTCACGCAGGAGCTGGCATGCTTGATGCACTTACATCAGCCAAAATATTCCGCCTCTTGTTGCCTTCGGTGCCTTCCCTGCAACCCCTTTTCCACAAGGTTGTAGCTGTGGCGGAGAGAAATGAGCTGTTCGGACAATCAGCAATTCCAATCGGATCGCCATTATTTGAGGCTCTTCCTCCAGCCGTATTTTTTGTGGGTTTCGAAGCTGCCAAAGTCTACCATGCTGCTTTCAAACTCAGGTTGGCTCAGTAAAGCTTCAGCAAAACTGAAATGCGCAAAAGCCAGTCTAGCGCTTGATACAAAGTTAAACGCCAAATAGAAGACTCTATGAACATTTAGCGGCTCACGAGGGCCCTACTGAGTTGTTGCTCATAGGAACAAGGATCGCATTTCCCGTCGAGTGCTGGCACTCACTCCAGACTCGCTACACTTTTCAGTGACGGCAATGAAGGAAGAAAAGGCTTCTACAGCAGTAAGAAATTTCTAAAGTACTGCCTTTAATCCTTCGAAAGCGCACGAATTCAGTGAAGCCACTTCAAGCAAAATTTGTGTTCCCAATTGGGAACACAAATTTTGCGTGAAGTGGCTTCGCTGAATTCATGGGCTGTTTTTCGCGCCAAAAAGACAAGCATCTTGCGTTTTGGAACGGACAGTCCTCCTTCTGAAATGGAAGAGACTGTGTCGTTAAACGACACCAAAGCTGATAAACACATGGAACAACAATCGGATTAGCAATCGTGACAAAAAGATGTCATGCATTGAGAAAACTTCAGCTTCCTAATTCGGTCCACGCTCAAATCAGCATTCATCTCTCATCCGTAGCTATATACACGTGAAAACAGCAGTCAAAGCACTTCATTGTCTTGCAACCGCTGTGGCTGTTGGATTGGAGTTCAGGTAGCCCCAGGAATGAGTACTTACTTTCTGGTGAGCACAGACAATAAAAGTGAAGTACGGAATTTTCAGAATTGCTAGAAAAGCCTGGAAAGACTCTTTTTGCTGACAAGCATGCACAGCATGTGAAGGCCGTGCAGGTAACATTCCGCGCTGGCGATAAGAAAACGTATGCATGCGACTTACATCTTGAAACAGAGGTATATAAAGCGGCCTTCCTACATTCAGCGCAAACGGCTGCACCGATAAACTTGCCTGCTGCACGTCATTTCGGCGATGCATTGCCAGGTTTCGGGAGTCACGCCGAAACTTCAAGAGGCAGAGCTTTGGGGAGATACGAGGAAACATTTTACCTGGCGCTTCGCATTCAGTCTCACTAGATACTCCCATGATTGTGTGCGTTATGACACAGCGGGAAACATTTCTAGTCCCACTGCGGGCGTTCCAAGGCTTGTGCTCCTTGAATATTCCGCCCGTGGTTTCTTTGGAAACCGCAATCGTGGGGAAACGAAAGGAGAAAACGATGTTTCTGACCAACAATGGCAATGCAGACTCCAATGTAACACTACTAGTATCACCTCCATTCGAAGTTCAGCCCGGTTGTTTCCCAATCCCCATAGGTGGCTCACAACAGGTAAGCACCTTCTCACAGAATGTAATGCTAATCTAGAGCAGCCCAGTAGGCTACCTAGATGTGTTACATTAGAGCCACACCACTTGGGCGCCCCTTGTGCTGGGCACTTGAAGGAAATGCTCAACGCTAAGGTTGGTCGGAACTATTCTTGGCATATGCGAGCCAAGCAAATTCATGCAGCACTGTCTTTAACCATCAATGTGATGTGATAATTGGTTTGAGCAGGTAGTTTTCTCAGTGAAATCATGCCGGTGCGGGACGTTTGACACGCCCTTGGAGATAAAATACGATGATGTAAGCTAAGGTGCTCTGCACACTCTTGAGAATGTTTGTGTGTTTCTGAGTGCAAACGGAAAGCCAATACACGGCTTTTTCCACACCATGCTATGACGGCAAGCCTTGCGGTATCTTAGCAGACGTGCAACCGCTGTCATACGAATGGTGTGGTCTACGAGCTGTACTGTGCCTTAGGGTCGCGAGGAAGTGAAGCAGCTGGAATGCACAGTGGTTGAGGCTGCTGTTACCCTTTCAACGTCCCTTCTTAAGTTTGACACAACATTTGTTAACTTGACCAGTGAAAGATCTCTATGCATACAAAACAATTCCAACGAGCACCTGCCTTTTCGATGGTCGTTCGGGGCTTCCGAAGAACGCCTGGAGGAATTTGATGAAATTCTTGAAACGGTGTCTTCCGGCTCGTTCGCAATAAAGCCGGCATCTGGGAGAGTTTGGGCTAACTCTACGCTGCATATTCGCGTTCAGTTCACGCCAATCCAGGCGACAACTTACAACTCTACGGCTATCTTGAATATTATTGGGAGGTGACTTCTTGAACTGTTCTGTTTGCACTCCATATCGTTTCGAGAAAACTAAGTGAAATAACGTAGTACTGAGGCAGTAGCTTGGGCAACTGAGTGCTTGAGAATCAACGTTTCCAGGTATAACGAATGAGCACGAGGTATAACGAATGAACAACAGGGTTACCTTAAGCAATGGTGATTCCATTTTGATTACTTACTGATTACATTATGTCCTTGTGGTGGAACGCAGAGAAAAGAGTCTCAAGATGCAGCTTTGTGGAACGGGCACAGGCCCTCAAGCCAAGTTCACGAAAGCGGAACTAGATTTTGGGGACGTTGCTGTGTATACAAACAAGACGCTTGACGTCGAAATCGTGAACACAGTACGTCTGCCACTTCGAGGGATTTCCTTGCTGCTGTCCAAAAGCTGGCAGCGTGGTGACAAGTCCTAAAATGCTCCGAGATGGATAGGCCACGGACCCTACATCAGCGTAAAATGCCTTTGAGACAACCACTTCGTCTGGAGCATTTTTGTCTGGCTACAACTATAGCAATGCACATTCCAATGTCTAATTTTGCGTCTGGCAGGGAGATATTGCAGCAACATATTTGGTAAAGCCGCTCGTAGGCTTGTTCCCTGCGGGCACAGAAATTAATTTTATTCCTAGTGGCGGATGCATTTCCATCAACAAGGCTGAAAGAGTACAGATATCTCTGAAGCCAGCATTTGTGGGTGAATTCGAAGTTGTTGTGCCATGGGCGATTGAGTCTTCTCCAGAAGATATCCTGTTAAAGCTGAAGGTAAACTTCGGTTCATAAGCAGGCCCACTTTGGATTCAACATACTGGTCACGCATATAACTAAACTGCAGAGCTCCCATCATTGCACTTCTCTTGCATGAGAATGCAATGGCTGTCACTATCTGCAGTGCGCGCGTGTACTATTCCAGCTCGGTCTATCTGGTTACTATTCCAGCTCGGTCTATCTGGTTTCAGGGCAGAGCTATCCCTCCTCAGATTAACTTTGACGTTTCATGTGTTGATTTTGGAATCATCCCCTTTGGGTTTGAAGAAGTGCGCTCTATCACCTTAGAAAACACCAGCAGTGCGACGCAAATGGTCAACGCGAAAGTGGTCAAGAGAACCGACGATACATACTGCGATATCAAGATTAGCCCCGATGTTCTGACAATCCCAGCTGGGGCACTTGGCAGTTTCAACGTCATCCTTTGCCCCTCCAAGGCCCAAACGTACTTAGAAGAGGTTGCCTTTGGTCTGCCTGGCTTAATTGAAGACTACCTTACACTGCCTCTTCGGGGCTCAAGCAAGACTCCACACGTTGCTCTGGAGCCGGATAGCTCTCTTGTACTAGAAGACGTTTTTATACACACTGCAGCGACGAAGTCATTCACTATAAGAAATACTTCACGTCTTTCTGCTCAATTTACTGTCACCCTGGAGGTTAGGCTTTACAACGTCGAAAAAGGCGTTGCCAGTCTGTTTGCTCTGAATTCCAGTACCATTTCAGGTGATACAAAGACAGGACGCCACTCGCACTGTGAATTTGTAGGTATATTTTTGGTCTTTGCAACAGGGTGGAGAACACGTCAACGCAAGGGCAGCGCCGTCAAAGGGATTGGTTCCTCCCCTTTCAGAAGTCTCCGTTTTAATAATTTTCTACCCTACTGCGCCTGGTGACATAAATTTCAATTGCTTGGTACACATAGCAGGGCTAGACACTCCATTCCAGTTGGAAGTGCACGCTTGCGCTTCTGGACCTAAGCTTAAAATTGAGCCCAAAGAGCTTCAATGGGGAAAGGTGAGGCTTTGCAAGGTGAACGTGACCACTTCAGCTTCAAACGCGATCCGTATGCTTTCATCTACCACCCACAACGTTCTTTGATCTACAATGTCGGGATCCTAGCATCCCGCCGTCCAAAAGGATCTAATAAACAATGCTTTGGACGGCAGGTCAAAAGCTCTTGTACATAGCATCGGCTACTTTTATATTTGAAACTTTTTTGCCATATGTTGCTGACAGATTAAATGCCTTGACGAAGTGATACAGCAAGTCGAGGTGACAAATACCTCGCCTATTCCAGCATCGATTCGTTGCTGCATTCGGAGCAAGCACGGCTACTTTACGGCCAAAAACCCCGAAATGACTTTGAATGGAGGGGCGTCAGCGGCTATCTTCATTGTGGCAATGTTCCGTGAAGCAGTTGCTGCCACCGGGCAATTAACAGTGTCTGCAGTTGATGGACAGAGCTTTATTGTGTACCTGAAAGGACAGGTATAAGATAGTTATGCTTCAACTCCGTATTTATTCCCCGAGTACTCGGAGCTTTTACACAGCGTCACTTTAAAGAAGTTATAGCGTTCCAAGCATGTTGGATACGCATAATTTGGTGTATTCAGGCTGTGGGTTCGCCCGTCGTCCTGGAGGATTTCGGGCCCTGCACTGATTTCCAGCAGGTGTGCACTAGCAATGCCAAGCGCAAAACATTCAAAGTATTTAATAGGGGCAGCCGCATGCGTCATATTCACTTTCTAGATGGGTCAAGAAGCGCTTACTCTCGGCAGACCCCTGAATCACAGCGGAAATTCATGGTGCAGCCGAACGAGTTCCCCCTTGGCCCAGACAGCTCGATGCAGGTGAGGCATTTCCTCCTGGCGAAATTAAAATTGGGTATTAGGCGTCATCCTCAGTGTATTTGCCCTTCATTTCAAGAGCTGCAAAGTTCAAGTCTTGCTGCAGGTTGTAATTGAAGCCCTCAGCACATTTCCAGGTAGAGCTTCGCAAGTCATTATTTGCCAAGAGTCACTGGGTGCTGGGACCACACCTGTGCGCGTAGCTCGAACCCTCGCAACAGCAGACTTTTTCACGCCCAATCTTGTTGCGACGCCTTCTTCTTTATCGTTTAAGTGAGACATTGCAAGATGAAGCTTGCTCTGATAAAATGAAGGAGCCTCGAAAGTAGTCTAAATGCCATGTATTTTCTATTGTGGTAGTTGGTTATTCCGAGCCTTGAAGTTCCCCAGACTATGCCGCTGAAGCTTTTTGTGTTGTCTACAAGGCATGTTTGGCGACTGGAAAATGAAACGGGTATTCTTCGACAGTCGATCACCATAAGCAATAACTCTCCCATCCTTCTTCGATGCAAGGGGAAGGCAACACCTCCGTTTGACGTAGAGCCTAAAGTGTTCTCATTAGGCCCGCAAGAATCATCGCAAGTGACTGTCTCCTTTGACACTTACCACAATGGCAGGCATTCATCCCGAACAAAGTGAGCTTTGACATAACACAGCAGTCGCATCACATAAGCACCTAACCAAGCCTTTGGCACCTTAGTTTCTGAGCAACACTTTCCCCAGAAGCCATTGCTCTTCCCTAAAAGTAGTGATGAGAAGGGCCAGGGCCTACAAAAAATCGAGCTTACCTTGAGAAAAGATTTTCATTGCACGCATTGGGGGGTGCGGTGGCTGCGCGCACAGGGGATCACTAGAAATTAGCTCCAAAGAACATCCACGAATAGACGTGGTGTCACTGGAGGCAGAGACAGAGTTTCCAAACATTGAGCTGGAGGAAAACGTGCTTGATTTCGGGTTTATTGTGAATGAGACAACAAAGAGAATTCCTCTACGCATGAGAAACACCAGTGGCGTACCGGTGACGTACAGCTGGTTCTTGACAGACGCTTACTCAATCGATAACCTCAAATGTACAGCAACACGTATTTCAACACGGTGTGCCGTGGGCTTCGGGCCGTCCACTTTTCTTTTGAAAATGTAGCAGTAGAAAAAGAAAGCAGCTTGAGGAAAACTGTGTCATTCCTGCAGGTGCTGAGAATAATGAACCCGTGGAATCAGAAGGCTCCTCTATCTCCATCCATAAAGTCTTCGATTTTGCACCTTTTACAGGAAGTATTGGGCCAGGAGCTTCTGAAACAGTTAATGTCCGGTATTGGGGGCTGCCTAATCACCAGGTCTCCGCTGTTGCCTTATGCAGCGTGAGTCATGGACCTGAATATCCTGTGCGCCTCATAGGTACGCAGCTTCAGGGCAGGCATTCAACTGAACCAGACTAATTTCGCAATAAAGGACAAAATCGATGCACCTGTTTAAAGTCTAGTATCAGAACATTTGATAAATTAGGGCTTTGCCGTTATTTAGGTGCCTTGAGTGGTAGGCCGTGCGTCGTTTCCGCGCTTAAGGGTCGGCCAGACTGAATTCGATTTTGGCGAGCTGCCATACCTCAAACCAGTCACTGCAGAGGTAAATTTGATGAACGGCGGGTACGTTGACCTTAGCTTTGCCGTTGACATGGGACGCGTCACCAGACCATGGAGCATTGAGGTACCAAAAAGAGAGGGACTTATTAGGGCAAATGAAAAGATGAAGCTCGAAATAAAATTTATTGCGGGCAAGTAGTACTGCTCGAGGGGGTCCCATTAAAAGACTTTTTCCCTCCCTCCTAGCCATACAACCTGTCACTATTCTTTCGTATAAGTCAGAAATCGATCGAGTAACCGACAAGTATATGTGTGAAACTTCTTGGTTGTGCGTTTCCCATTGCAGGAATACCAGATGAAGTTATCGAACAAGTCTTCGTGGAAGTCGATCACTGTGACCCTATTGCTGTCACGCTTCGCGCCAGAGGAACATATCGATGCCTTTTAATGGGACTCCCTCGAGCACCTGATGATGGTGATTGCGACAAATTAGACCAGAGTGGGTGTTGATGCCTTTCAAAGAGTGCAGTCTGGGCGCTGAGTCGCTATCGCGAAATACAGCGATTCGTAGCAATCAATCGCTTCGTCACAAAATTAGCATCGCTCCGTTTATCTGCTCTCTTGCGATGTATGTATTTGAAGCAGATGCCTGTGATTCCGTCGAAATAGGGACGGCCTTGCCTACTTGGCAGCAAGCGGCAGAGATTGATCGGCAGAGCCTCTGCAAAATAATGCTCGAGTATTACAACAGAGTACGCTGCCAAATGTCACTTGCTTGTTAGGTTTCACAGACTACTGATGCTTCTCTGAGGAACAGCGGAAATTTTAGCCGCTTTCGAAAAAGTTTTGAAGGCATTGATTGCGCTGTGGTGCAAGGCTACGACATCGACGTCCAGGTGTAACTCAGGGCAGTGTACTGTGGATTTGCTGAACATTCCTAGTGGTGGGGAAAATGACAAGGCGACCGTTAAGCAGACTTCCAGCTCATCTTTATGTGTGAGGCTGGTAGTTAGCTTGATAAGCCGAATTATAATGCTCACTGCTGACTGGTTTGAATTACAACGTGCAAGCCTAATGTGCGTTCTTTAGCCCGCCTTCAAATGGATAACATAGCTGCAAGCCAGGTAAAGGAACTTTCTCAAGGAGCATCTATTGTGATTCCACTCTCAGTCAGCAACGATTTCTAATTTTCGGCTTATTGGGGAGGAACGAGCTTTCGCTGCAACTCCTGGGAAATATGTGCTTGACTTTGGAAGCGTTATCGTCGGCCAATCGAAAACAAGAGTAGTGCAGCTGCGCAATGCTTCTTCCCAGGCGTATGGAGTCAAGATTAATAAAAAGGTTGGAAAAATTGCCTAGGCTTGGCAGATGCACGTGTTTTGGCAGCAAACACGAAATTTGGCAGCCTGTCACAACAGCAAACATAATTGCTTTTCGACAATATGACACTTGTCTTCTCTGCAATATGCGCCCTGTGCCTTTACATCGTATATTTATTATATATTTGGCTTCACAACTTCCCTCTTTCACTTCAGGATTTATCTGGAACTGGATTTTGTGTGGAGCCAGAAGTGATAAACCGTCTGCAACCCAAGGAGAAGACGACAATTACTGTCACAGCCAAGCAGGATAAAGAAGAAGATGCTAATGTTCCACTCACAGCCTTTGTTTCAGGAAACCTTAGCTACCAAATAATTCTTAAAGCCAAATTCGTTGTGCCCGACCTTTCCCTGTCGACAGACACACTTGACTTTCAAAGCATCAAAAGGGGTGAGGCGCGCCAGGCATCAAGTAGCTTTTCTGGTCCTGAGAAAAGAATTTGCAACAATTTTATTGTCCTGCTGGCCACCCAATCGAGTTTCATGTTTCGAAAAACAGAAAGCTTGGATAGATTGCGGTAGAGTAAGGAAGGTTACTCGCCAGGCCACAGTTTGTCACAATTTCCTCCACAATTTGCATCATGCGCACGTGCCTAAGTACTAACTCTTGAAACAAGATATAATCTTGGGAAGACTGTTTTTGGCAGTGGCAGCGGTGTATTCTGCGGTGACTCAGGATTCCGCAAAACAGTGACGTTGAGACTCCGCAATGAGAAAAGCGTGCCTGCTCAGTGGCGATATCGGGACACGGTTGACAAGGGTGATAGGGCCCAACGTGAAGCACTTAGGTGTTTCACAGTTGAACCGAAACAGTCGGTTGTTGAACCAGGTGTGCCTGCAGCTGAGCACGCCTTTAGAACTTTGATGTCATAAGTATGCTGCAAAATATTTTTCGATGTGTGGCTCATGCTGCGTGAGTATCTGGAGAAAGCTTGAGCAACGCCCTTTTATTTCTTCGATTCAAAAGATTCCATAGCAGCAGTTGCCTTCAGGTCAGTGGATTGACTTGAAGGTTCACTTTTCCCCAGAGAGAGCTGGCGACGAAGTCTGTGCTCGACTGATTTTCTGCATTGAGGACAACCCCAAATGGAAATGTGTAGTAGCAAGAGGGGCTCCGGCGCTTCCTTGCCTGGAATTCGTCCCGTCCCTTGTGGATTTTGGATACAGCCTCCCTATGCACACATTGCGGCAAGAAGTAGTACTCCGAAATAACTCCGACGAGACCTACGAGATATTTTCTCTGGAATTCGACGATTTGTACAGGCAAACAAATGCTTTGCTTCGCGAATTCGATGGTTTCGATGAGTTGGGGATCACCTTATTGCCTGTCAGGTGATATTCACGGCAAGCAAGGCGTCTTAAATAAAGATTACCCACACAAGGGTATATTTCATACTGTCAATTTTTTGGTTGTGGCGGACTTACAACTGTAGTCGCCACACAAAATACAGTTGTTCGCCTCAAAACGCCGACGGAACGCTCTTTCCCTGCTTCTCTTGATTTCACTTGTTGTGTAGCAGTGTTATGACTTGTTTCATCGTTAAACAGTCCGGGTGGACTGCTTGCGTTCAGGCCTCCGGGAAAGCCCTGCTGGTCTAGAGTGCGCAAAGCTGCAATGAGAAAGGCTCTAAATGCCGCTACTAGGGAATCAGATGGGACTCTGACAAAAATTGAAACTCCTAATAGCGCACGAGGTGGGCTCCAAGGTGTTGCGAGGGAACCTGAAACCGAACAAAGTCAACAACTGGAAATAAGCAGCGACGAATCTGATTACGAAGCTCCTCAGGGGTTTCCTTATAGAGTTTTGCCGCCCTGCAGGTGAGTTTCACAGTCTTGTATCAAAATTCTGCCTGCCTAGCAGATCTAATGATTGAGCCTGCTCTAGAGATAAGTAGACAGAGCATCCAGGGCCAGGCCAATAGTTGATTATTCATGACTTTAGGGCTCAAGATGAAACCGGCATTGGAAACGAAAAAGGTTCGACAGATAACTAGGCGGATGTGAGTGCATGCTCAGGCAAAGTGCTATAATCGTAGGCCCAATTAGCAGTGGGAAGCGCCATGTTGCTTCCTACATTGGTGGTGAGATGCGGAAACAGTTAACCCTTGATGAATGCGTAGATTGGGCCTTATCTGCTGCCGGAAAGAAAAATAAGCTTCGAGGGGCTGGTGCAGAGAACGCTAGCGTTATTGAGGAGATGATTAAGCTTCTTGAAGTTCAGGAAGGCGATGGAGAAGCAATGGGCGGCAAAAGGAGTAGGGTGGCAGTTGCTTGCTGCGTTCCAACTGTCTACAATGTTTGCCACGGGCAAACTGCGGCAAAATATTACTAGCAACATCCCACAAGGAACAGCTACTAATTTAAAGTTTTCCAGCATCTTAAGCGCAAGTAGAAAAGCCCGTAATGCAAAAAATATCTACTGTGTTATCCAGACAACAAGGCAAGGCCCGGAAAAGCTGACCGCCGCGCAGAGGGCACTAACCCAGGGCTTCCACTTCACTGTCTCACGGCAGCAGTAAAGCTTCGTGTAGCACAGCCTGACTGCTTTGCTGGGACAGTTTTTCGCGTTGAGCCAAGCTCTTATTGTCCGTCAATTGCAGATGGAGCGGTTTCCATTGCCAGAGGTCTTATTAATGAAGACATTATGGTTGTTATTGTGAAGGTGAGGCTACAGCTATAAGGCTTTTCAAAAGCATGCAAGGTGCGGATATAAATTACTGATAAGAAAATCTAATACCTGAAAGCGTAGTGCCCCAGCTATTGGCATAACTGCGCTTTCTAACTGACCACTGTTGTCTTGCTTTGACTGTCACAGTTCGGACAGCCAGCAATGTCTCACCGCGAAGGCGAATCAGCGCACAATTTAGTTGCAGATGGCGTGGCGTTTTACCGGGGACTTTTAACGAAACAGCTTCAGCGAGAACGTGAAATAATGGAGCAACTCGACTGTGGCCAAGGCTCAGCGTCCGCGTCAACGTTGGATTCTAGACGCAAGCGACCGCCAAGTGCCTCAGAGGGGGAAAATTCTCAGTTGCCCTCACATGTTACGGAAGAAATTACGGAGTCATTGAAGCAAGAGTACCACGTTCTTCAACAGGCGCGCCAGAGAATTGAAGCCTACCTAAGCTCGACCAGAGCGGCACAATCATTTGTACAGGATCAGATCTCGGCTTACTCATCTGCAGAGAACGAAATGTTGAAAGAAGCCAAGAATGAACTGGAAGAGTCCTCAGCTCCTGCCTCTTCTTGTAGTAATTCAAGAAGGGGCAGTCGCAAGTCGTCTTCAGGAGCACCATCTCGCGTTATTACATTCTCTTCGGGGTATGTGAGCTCAGCGTTACCTATTGAGTCGCTCCTTGAACAACTGCAGCCTCTCAGAGAGCCAATTATCCCAAATGAGCCACCGATACCGGTCCCGGACATCCAGGAAGTCGTTCATTACCCTTCCCGCTCACTTGAAGTGGAACCCCCATCGAAGCTTCTGTTATTAACACCTCTCCCTTCTTCCGCGCAAGAAAAGCCTGAAGAAGATGAAGTGAGAAACAAGTCGAGGAAAGCAAGAGACTCAGGACAATCAACCAATACTCGGTCAAAATCCAAGCAAGACAGAGGGTAAGAGCAACAGCTAGTAAGCTTCTGCGCAGTTAGAAGGTAATGCCTCAAAAAACCGATAATATCTCTGCAGTACCGCATTATAACAATCACGCCACAGGCATTCAAAATAGTTGTGCTTTCCTGTCGCAAAATATTCACTATCAAATGCCCTTGGAAGAGTCCTTGACATAGAGTGAATGAGCTGTGCAGCGGAGAAGAAGATGGATTACTTGCACGATTGGCAGTGGAGCCAGGGTTCATGAAGGCAGCAAGGTGGATTTTGCAGCCTCAAAGCGAGCAGAGGTTTCTCCTTAAGTGCTTTGTTGATGAAGAGGGAGAGTTTGTTTGCACTCTTCACTTTTCTGTAGTTGGCGACCCCGAAGTATTTCGGCTAGAAACAAAGGCCACCTGTTCTGTACCGCGGCTCCTGAATTTCCCCGAAGGATTATTCGAGCGTAGTGTGCAGGAGAGGCCAGCTGACTGTGGTTTGAAGAAGACGTACATAACCGACGAGGTGAATATGCGCCTCGACCTGCTCAAAGAGATTTTGAGATCACGCCTCCACCTAAATTTCAGCCAGCCTAGTCACTGTTACAAGTGCTTATGGCAAGACCGAACTTCTCGCACCATGGTTCTAGAAATATGGTGATAAACATACGCTAGGAACCGTGCCAAGATTTTTACAAACCTTTTGGGGCGCCTGTAGAGTGTTACGAATAGCTGAGAGGCTCTGTGCCGTAGCTTAACTTACGAATCGTGCTTGCAGTACCTTGCACCACCCTTCGAGAATTCTTAAAATATGAGCCGTTGCACCTCCATAAGGCTTGCAAGAAGAACAGATGGGGAGGGCAATAGCAGATGCTAAAACGTGCTTGGCATCATCTTGTATGAGAACCTGATTTACGACGCAGGGCGTCTTTGATTGGGGGGAGCTTCTCTCTGGGCGTTCGACAGCAAATGTCAAGTCTCTGTACTCCAAGGTGATTTCAGCTGAAGAAATAAACCTTATGCAAGTACCCCCAGAGCTTTTGGATTTCATGACCTCACTTACATTGAAGAACGGGTCGCCGTTCACAACTACCGTGAAGGGGAGCTTTGCTGGAGGAACGAACACAGATGGAGGTGAGGTGATTAGAAAACTTTCGCACAAACTATTTTAATTGCATTCGCGCGAACTCTAAATAGATATCAAAATACGCTGCTTGAATAGGTGATCGCCATGTGTGCATGCCTCGTCAGAAAGACTGAACGTTCCTGTAAGCTCCCACAAAATACCTACCAATAAATAAAAGCTTTAATAAGTAACCAGTGTGCTGTTATTCAGTTGAGGCGATAAGGAGCCGTAGGACTCCCAAAGGTCAAGCAGGAGATCCTACTTTTTCATTATTTCCTTCTGAAGTAACGCTTCCACCTAACGGAACAGCACGCATGCACCTGTGGTGTCTACCCAAGTACGAAGGCGAGGTTGCAGACAAGCTAATCTTGAGCGTATCAGACAATCACCAGCCGCTTGAGGTAAAGCTTTTGTCTCGCTGCATAGCGCCTAAAATATGCTTGCAAACAGACAGCGTCGCGTTCGGAAGAATACTCGCGGGCCACATTGCAAAGCGGTTAGTCATTTGGCGAAAACGAGAGCACATTAGCATTCTTGGGCAAAATGCTACTAGCCCGAACGCCCTATTCTTGGTTCCCGTGACTCATGAACAAGCCACTAAAATTTCATTTGTGAGGGCTCATAAGTATCATCCAGACTACGAAATTCATGAATCCTTGAAACCCATCCAAGATTTGCGGCGGCGTACTTGAAAGCGGGCTTCTAGTCATGAGAACGACTGGTTGTTTTTGTGACCTTTAATACGCTCAGGAGAATCTTAATTGAGAACCCGACTGGTTTCGCAGTGCGATGGAGCTTTTCTACTCAAGAAATACCAATAAAGTGCTTTTCCTTTTACCCGGAGCAAGGGGGTACATTGGAACCATATTCCAGCCAGCCGCTTGATATTTCCTACGAAGCTTCTCTGAAGGCTTCTACTGCGCAGTGCCGTCTCACTTTTAAGTGTAGTGATGCTGAGGGAATAGCCAACGGCTCTGAAGTGAAATTCTTGGCAAGTGAGCAGCAACGACATCAGACAGCAAAGCCTTTTTTCAGCTTAAGCGGTCTCATGGCATTGCTGTAAGCTGTTCTCTCCATAGTTCCAATACCCATTACTCAGTGATCAGCAACAAGTCAAGTTGACCTCACTGCACCACCCTTTGACACTGAGAAGTTGCGCAAGGGAACATACGGGCAGTTTTCAAACGGGAGCCACTTTGCTTTTAATGCTTCAGGACTGCAAGCTTTTAAAACTCATGGCACTGTGAGAATCTTTGTGTTTCCTTGGGTAGTTTCGGCAGAATCATTTTGCATCGATGCGGGAATCGAACTGCCATCAAAAACGCGTATCCTCGATTTTGGCAAGGTGCAAGCGTACCAAGAAGCTGAGATACCCTACACTATCTTCAACAGGGGGAAATACAGCATCCAATTTGATGTCAAGTAAGCCTGCTTACATGTGGTGAAAAACTTGCACTCCCCATCCCTTTTCCTCACAGGAACTCCCAATAGAAACACCGGCCGCTGTACACTTCAGTCAGTATTCGGCAATTTCGAGACGTACGTGCTCAGAAAGTTGCTTCGTTGTGTTCTCCTTGTGCACCACAAGAAACTATGATTGGATCTCAACACGTTCCTAATAGCTTGCTGCTCGCCCAAATATAGAGAGTCGCTCAACCTATGCTCAACCTATTTTTGTGATCTCAGCATCAGTAGCCCAATGCTTCGAAACTTGCTGACGTTAAGTCCCCAGAGAGGGGACATCAGGCCAGGGGAACAACGAACGTGTGTTGCACGCCTTAGCTGCACTCATGAAGTTGAGCTCACAGGCACAGAAGAACTTGCAGTCAGTATCCAAGATAGTGATTCTGGTTGGCAGATAGAGCCTCCACTCCAGCCACTTCAAGTCATGGCGCTTGTAGCGTTCAACGAAATATCATTATCTCCCCCTCGGGGCCTCAATTTTGGCCCAGTGGAAAGCGGAAAAACAAGCGCATTGTAAGCCGTATATTTGAACCTGAAATTCTTAAATTTAAGATTGGATAGAAGCTATAGAAAAAGACTTTTTCTGGTCTGGCGGTATCTGGCAGTACATGCGGAGAGCGTTTTGCCACAGAAGAAGAACCTAACTTGAGGACAACGCTCTTTTAGTGTTTGAAGTAGCCAGAGACAAGCAATGTCGCTCACTGTGTTTCCAGGCCTGTCGTGCTGGAGAACAAGGGTCGTTTTACATTCGAGTGGTTCCTGGCTAACCAGGATTGCATTTTCACTGCTCCTGAAGAACCAACACGTGGAGCTGAAGCCGTTCAAAAGGGAGAGAAATCAAAGCAGGGAAAGCCGCCAAAATCTCAAGGAAAGACTCCAGAAAAGTTTCCTGGGGCAACATTTGGGCCTTTTAGGGTAGTCCCCGTTCGCGGCCAACTGGAACCTGGGACAAAAGCGCTTATCCAAGTCGAATACAATGCACAAGGAGATGAATCACACTCGCTCAATCTGGCATTGTTAGTAAGACTTATAGGCATCATGCAAATAGTTCGTGTGTAGTGTTTTTGCTTCAAGGCGCAGCTTACTACGCCTCTCATCTTATTCTTTAAGTCCATGAGAGTCACAAAAATTCGATATGGTGTGCACCTGATCAGGTCAATGGTGTGAAGGTCGATCAAGGTGGCAATGTCTCTGTTAGCTCTATTGGACCTATCGCTGCATTTTTTGCCGATCCGTTTTCACCAATAGATTTTGACGCCTACGGTCCCATCAAGCCAGCAGCAACTTATTTCATTCAAGGCCAAAGCAGCATTCCAAGCATAAGTCTCGAAGTGAGTTAGAGTCAAACGAAGACAGAACTCATGACTGCACGGATGATCTGTAAAGCTAACGCATCGTAGCCCATATTGCTAGGCAAATGCCGAAATGATCAATCTTGAGCGGTTTCAAACCGTTTTAAAAGGTTTGTGATGCTTTCAAGCAGAGTCCGTATGCCAGCAAGAGAAGTCACTGACAAAAAAGAGGCCTATCAAGTGCAGATTTTTACCACCATATAAGTTTTGCTGTAACTGTTGTGTGCAGCCAGAGCAGCTCTTCCACGAGCAGGAAGTAGTATCTACGATGGATGAGGCATATGCAATCTGGAAGAAACGCAGTGGAACAATTTTCGTGGAAGAAGAGAACTGTCTGTGTTTTGGACCGGTCATTTGCGGCCTGCCAGGATCAACTTCAGGCGTTGTTGAAGCGATACGGATAGACAATCCACAGCTTATTCCTGCAGAAATAGTATTTGAAATTAAACAGGCCGCTAAAGGGCTTCATGAGAAAAATGCAAGTAGAACGTTCTTCAGATGTTGACAAGGGTTCAAGTTGTTGCTGAGGAGTCCGCAGATCTTTCTCTTCTTCAGAGGCGTAGATATTCGGTACCCCCAAAAACATTTCTCTAATGATTTTGCTTGCTCTTTGTGCAGCAAGTGGCGTTGGACGACTGCCCATTTGACGTGGAACCCAAGCGTATAACTGTTGCTCCTCATGATTATGCATATGTGATGCTATCTTTCAAGCCAACAGCCTTGCAGCAGTACAGCTGCTGCTTGCGAATCGCGGTCGAAAAGTCTGCGAACTCGCTCTCTGGGCAGGCCCAGTTCGATCTACGTGGCGAAGGAACTCTCCCAAGTATAACATTCTCCTTTCCAGCTTCTGTTGCTCAAAGAGACGCGAGTACGTTAATCCGCCGTTGGCATCACGAGGTGTTCTTGACAGCAGCAAGTGCAAGGAGGTAGCAGTTGTCTTCAGAGTACAGACATGTGAACCAAGCTATTCGCTATTAGTTCACCAGAACCAGAGGGTGTGTACTGTCAATTCAGAGCCAAAGAGCCACCTGCCACATTTTGATTTCGGGCGGGTCGCTGTTCACCGGACCGTGGCGATCCCTGTTCTACTCAAGAATGAAGGAGTAATTCCCGCAACAGCCCGGCTGCTGCTTCCAAAATGTGACTTCATTGATTTCACCATGCCCCACTCACTCACTCTGATGCCAAAAGAAGAGCGTACCTTCTCTGTAGGTCCAACGCATCCAAGTCTTGTGAACTGATAGCTGCCCTTTATATTACGCTTCTTCACTTCTCCAGCACAGCGTAACGTATCAAGGACAGTGTACTGCCTAGGCTCGCTTGTAAATCTTGTGTTCCCGTTATTGCCGAGATTTTGAGCTCTGTAACTGTTTCAGCTAGCTTACCGGCCGCAAACGCCAGGAGAATGGGAATACAAATTTCGCATCTCGACTTATGCCAATCCTTTCGAAAATGTGGACATTCACCTCAAAGGCGCAGCTTTTACAGAAGAGCTTATTTGGTCAGCAGCGCCTCCGCTCAGCCAAGGTGGCCCGAAGAGTAATGATGGTGAACTCCTTGACGGAAATCACCTGATGCTCAACGAAGTACCACTCGGAGAGACAGCTGCACAAATTCTTTCGCTTCGAAACTTGTCAACGCAGGCCATCTCATTCGAGCTAAACGCTGAGTCTTTGGGTCAATTAAAAGACGTATTAGTCCTGGCACCAGCAATAGGGACGCTCGCTCCAAACGAAGCATGCGAGGTCTCCATTACATTCAAAACTGAAGAGCCTCTCAATGTTTCTCGCCACGCGATTACCTTCTCAACTTCATATGCGCAGTGTCTCCAAAGTAGTATGACCGCACCAAAGCCTGCTCCAAAAGCTAAGGGAAAAGGCAAGAGCAAGCAAAGCGAAGCTAGAATAGATGGGGCAACTATAGGGAAAGAAGACCCACCGCACCCGGAAGAACTAATACTTTACATATCAGGTGCAAGCGATTTTCGACAATGCGAACTGAACGTCTCACGGATTGACTTCGAAGATACAAGCCTCCTAAAATCGCGCGTATTTTTTTTTGTGGTGGTGCGTGGAATTGACGTGAATGTTCTCCAAGCCGTAAAGCTCATTTTTGCGTTACCAGCGTTTTGCAAATACTGTATGGTGTGTAAAACACATAATGCAGAGACTTGTGGTGCGTGTTGGACGCAGAACAACACCTCTGCGGTGTCTTTACCATATGAATTTTTTTTCGAGCGGGACAGTCAACGTGATGATCCTTGCTTTTATAAAGTAGCACCTTCTCGCGGCTGCATTCCTGGTGGGGGTCAGCAGGTGAGATCTTTGTCGGTGTACACGAGTCCCAGCAAGGGAAGAATGTGGGGCATAATAGCAACTGCTAGTGAACCATCATGGGGATCACTTTCGTGGCAATGCGCACTTTTGCCTGATGGCACTTTAGTACTAGAGCTACCAAGAGTAGGTTTTATGATGCTGGAAGGCAAGCCGGGAAACTAAAAGAGCACTTTCCTTCTCTCTTCGCAGCAAGTGCAAATAACATTTTCTCCCAAAGATATAACGGATTTCAGCAGAAACCTCGTTTGCGAATTCCCGAATTTTCTCCACGGATCATCCCGTGTTTCGGTGCCAGTCTACGCCACTGCTATTCGACCGATTTGTCACCTAGAAATACCGCCAACGGACTACTTTGAACGCCGCCCACAGAACGCTACTCTTGCACTCGACGACAATGTAGCGGTGAGTGCCTCATCAGGAATCCCACACAGCTCGCAGCAGTGTTTTGCTTCAATGCGTACTGGTGTAAAGGCTTTCGGCCATTGAAAAGAAAAAGTGGAAATGTAACATAATATCGCTTTTCACAGAGTGCGTAAACTGAGTGATGCATCCCTCTAGTTACGCAAATGCACGTCTGGGCGGTTGCAGGTAGTTGAGATTGAGGGCATCGGAGTTGGTGTACGACACATACGCCGCATATACGTGCACAACCCAACGGCCAACGACGTTGAATTTGAGTGCGAACCAGCATATAGCCCTGAGCAAATCGCAGCAACTCCTAGAGGCGAGGATTCGCCAATGCAGCCAATGCAGCCTTTCAAATGTATGACGCGCCGCGGCCGTATTCTCGCTGGTCGAAAGACCGAACTCATCTTTGAGTACAGCGCCACACAACTTGGTGTGAGCGAAAGGCTCTGGGCATTCTCTATACCTTGTATGTAAACAGTAAGGGTCTAAAAAGCGATGGCCCTTATAACCCTACTAGCTTTCCGCTTGCCACTAGCAAGAATCCAATTAGGAGCTCTGTGAGAACGTAAAAGGCGCTTCTGCGCTTCTATTAAGCAGAGCATATCGTGATCAATTAGTGGACCAAACGAGGCATGGAAATCGAAACAGCCTGAGTGGTACCTTTTCAGTGGTTTCTTGGATGGATTGTGCTACGGGCGCTCAGCAAAGCAACTGGTACAGATGCTGCTGTTGGTTGGGAGGACTACAGAGCCACGCGTTGCATTTGAAGTACCTCGAATAATCTTTCCGCCTACGATGACTGGGAGGCTTGTCCAAGAGACAATCATTCTGCGCAACAGAGAATCCATTCCGATAACTTTCCAATTTGATCGGTGAGCGGCATATCCTTGTGAAGGAAGCTTTCACTACAGGGCTCTCCATGGCATCTGAGGGGTTCGCCAAACAATTTGTCTGAGCAAGTAATAGATCCAATAAAATAAAAAATTTGGTTTGAGAAAACTATTAAATTTAATTATTGCCGCCTGGGCAGAAGTGCTTTTCGGGGAACTCGCCTTTGTTTAGCTACATTCTTCTCCACCACTTGCTTAGCCTAGTCTACAAGCTTCCTTCGCTCCACCTCAGAGACAAAGACGTTGATTTGTTCGGCCTTTGCTGTATCCCCTTTTAGCTCTCACCTGAAGGACACTGGATCGGAGCTGAAAATAATGCCACTTAGTGGCAGTGTGGGTCCGGAAAGTTCCACCGTCATTAAGGTGCAGCTGTGCTTCACGGAGCAAAAGAACATAAGCGTCAGCATTCCTTGCAGGATCGCACAGAAGTTTAGAACACTTAGGCTAGATATTAAAGGGGAAGGATACTGCCTCGTCCCCTTCGTGAAGCTCGTCGATAAAGGTGAGCTATGGGCACTTCACTAACAGCGGTCGCAGACGTTCTTTTCTTTGCAATATCAGTCGTTCTGCACGCCCCAATTGTTTAGTCTCCTGCCTTTGTACTGCTCGCAGCAAAGCATGAAAAGAGGCATGAAGAAAAGCTGTGCTCTTGTCTGTGTACTCAGAGGCCGAACGACCCCTGCAGGGGACTTCAGAGCGTTTCGACTTTGGGTGTGTACTAGCGGGGCAAACTAAACAGGTCATCCTGCGGATAGGCAACAACGGAAAGTACGATTTTAGCTTCAAGTGGATAACAAAAGACCAGAAGAAAGGCGACAGTCCCAAACGTATTACGATCCAGCCAGCTGCAGGTAAGCAGCCAGACCGGCTTCATCACAAAGAGCTTGCTTGACTCATTCCCAGATGCACGACTATAGCAAAGTAAGTAACAATGCTCATTAACAAATTTAGTCAGTGTCGCGACCTCTCACCAAGCCTCATGAAGACGCCTTCAAATAGCCTTCCGTACCTTTGTCTCACATCAGTTGCAACATTTTCCGTTCATGGTATGACAAAATAGAAAGGTTCAGCTCACAACATGCCACCCCAGCACTGTTTAGGCAGCTCTACGCCTCCACATGCCTTCACAGAGCTATAAAATTGTGCATTTACAATGCTTTCAACTAATGCCTATCCAAATGTGTGCTTGGACTCTGTGTGGAAGCGAGATTTTGCACACCAACCTAAAATGTTTTTGTGACAGTCTATTTGCCAGAACCATTACATCCCGTTGTGCGTTCAAGCTGTATTGCCGTGCCTTGATGTCAGGGTTTGTCCAGAAGGGACAAGTGTTTGATTGCACAGCTACCTTCATCCCGGACGCATCAACCACACTGCAGTCTTTGCAAGCAATATGCGATGTCCAGGGGAAAGCAATTTGTAGTCTACTGCTAGTTGGCTCTAGTACAGTCCCCAAAGTGTCCTTTTCATTCACCACCCACGATTTTGGAATACTGTTCACACCGGATACAATGGATGCGCATTATGACGCCATGCTCCCTGCACCGCGGATATCTTCTAGAGCTGTTCTGAAGATAACGAACACAGATGCCCATCACGAATGCTCCATCTCATCCTCGTTCTCGCCGACGCCAATTTTCGACTTTAAACCAGTACAATTTCGTTTGTCTCCTGAAGAGATTATAGAAGTCCCAATTACTTTCAGCCCTCGAGAAGCGAAGTTGTACCAGGCTAAAATCCCGTTCTTCGTCAACGACCAGCCCGCTGCCATAATACAAGTCTTCGGAAGGGGTACCTCCATCAGGTGTGAATCTCCATTTATGATTGTGCTACTGTAAAATTAACCCGAAAGATCCTGACATGTCAGCTTCTGCCATGAAACTGCACCATCCTGAACAGGAGGTGCGCACCCTCCATTCAAGAGGAAATTCGTGCGTTTTCTTCCTGCCACCCATAATCAAGGAGTACTCATCTGCTTAGTCCAATGCCAATATGCTCATTTTCTGGCAGGCTGGAAGCACAAGGCACGGACAACGGCGTCGTTAAGCTTCAACCAGTGCTGCGCGGAAAAGGCTCATGCCAAGTCATCCGCATTATCAACCATTCTAAGAAGCCACTATCTTTCTATTTAAAGAGCCCAGATGGACAGCTCAGGTCTTTGAGCTAATTACGTCTGACACAAAGTCAAAGTTGCCGCATTGCGGCAGAACGTAACTCTGCATGGGTTCTTTTGTGATTTTCGGTTCATTAAAAGCTTCCTTTGATTCCTTGTGTTACTCCCTTTGTGTGCATTCTCAGTGCAAATGGTGTCAGCTGGAGACCTCATTCTTCGCCTTCGTCGACGATTAAGTTGCTCCCAAAGCAAAGCATTTCGGCTGAAATTCTGTTTCGACCCACTGCAGCATGCAAAGAGTTCCAGTTACCTTTGGTCGCAGATTGCCAAATTGAAAGCGTTGACGGCCTTCAGACAGTCCCAGTTTTCCTGTGCAATATATCTGGAAAGTGTTTCGAAGCAGAGGTCAAAATGGATGAACTAGTGAAATGAAGATAGTTTAGTGCATGAGCGATGTGCATTTGCAGTGCTCACACAAATCTTCCTACATCAGAGGAACTGCCTGCAGAAAAGGGTGCGGGTGATATATTTCCTGTACTGCATTATTTGTGTGCCGTTACTTCAGCTTCGACTTCGACCCCCTTCTGTCGCTTTTGGTCAAGTTGTTATTGGCTCTTGGGTATCTCGAGATGTGCTCCTATCCAACATTGGTGAGCTGCCAATGACATTCCGTTTCTCAAACTTGGATGCATATCGAGGATTGCTAACTATTAGCCCATCCCATGGGACGTTGCAGCCGCAAGCCGACCTTCCCGTGACAGTCACGTTCCGTCCTACGAAGGTAATCAGCCAAGCCCTACACAAAGCGAGCGCGGTAGACAGGAAAGACAGCATTGGCCAATTGCCTGGTCCATCTGCTCACGCCGTGACTATATGAAGGAACCCTGCTCCGAACTAGCCAAAGTTGTCAGAATGTTCGCGCTTCATGTGGAGTGATGGCAATCAATATGACACGGCTTTCTGTGTTACCACTGTCTGGAGTGCTCCTTCAGGCCACAGAAGAGCTGGAGATCAAAGATATCTTGTGCTTTGGCAATGCCATATCTAATTTAAAAGAGCCAGCTACAGAAGTGGCGCGCATGCAATTTCCAGTGACAGGCCAGGGCATTTGCTTGCCGCCCGATGCCATTCACGTGGTGAAGTTTGCTACTAGTGTTCGGTCCCCAGTCACGAAAACTTTCTATTTGAAAAACACAAAAAAAGTGGAATGGACGGCGATGCCAACCATTTCGGTAGAATCCCCACGCGATGCCAATTATTTCTCTTTCCAGCCTTGTGGGACGGTCACAATACCTCCTCAGCAAAGGGTAGCACTTCAGCTTACGTATCATCCCTTGACGATGACTGCTGACTCAAGCTCCAGTCCTGACCAGCTTCTTACAAAACCGAATTCCCACTCACTTCCCGCCCTGCACTCAGCCAGCATCTTTTGCGCGCTTCCAGCTGGGGAAGCTTGTTGCATTAGGTACTTTAAGTATGCACATTTGCCGGTATTCCTTGAAAGACCCGCATCAAATAGATTTGAAAGCAACTGCCATGACTGCAAGGGCTTCGCCAGTGAATCCGAATTTACCCACTCCTTCGCTCGTTGGCTGTAGCCAAACTACAACCGTCTGCAACTTAAGGCTTATCTTCTCTCTTCAACGCGTGCCTTTGACTCTGAGTACTTTTGTAGAGCCCGAAAAAGCCTATTTATGCCAGAGATATGTGAATGTCGTCTATTTTAAGGTCCTTTTATATGGCATTTCTCTTTCCTCAGAATGATTGGAACCGCAACAGAGCCGACTGTAGAGCAGACAGTCGAGCTAGTCGCCACCTGCAAACAACAGACCATTGTGAACATCAAGATAAGAAACTGGCTGGGTTCAAGACAAGCTTTTAATGCAACTTACACAATCTTGCAACTGACTGGAGGGCATGGATTGCAAGTTCAGGTAAGCAAGCTGAGTGAAGTTATCTCTAAAATGATTTCAACGTTGCAAGAACCCAATTCATATTTCTTTGGAGCTATTTTGGAATGCTATAGGGGGGAATAACAAACATCACAGTGCTTATCACTGTTAGCTCTTTAGCTCACCTCGCCTGCGCTCCTGATGCTTAGAGCGCTCTCTCGAATTACGAAGCCCCTTTTCCTGTGTAGCGTGCAAGTAATTTTTTTTTAAACGCGCTCAGGCTCCCACTTTCTTAGATGTACCAGGAGGTCAGATTAGGGATTACAGGTTTTCCGTCTTTGCTTTGAAGCCCTGTAACTCAGTGATCCGCTTTCAATTCACAAATCCATCAACAGGGGATTTTACACTTGCGGATGCCAGAATTCAATTTAATGAAGGAGGCTCCATGGGAACAATCAATTTCAACGGGAATACTCGTCAGCTTTACCGTCACAGACTTGAGATTGAAAATCCGTCGAGTAAACGCGCAAGCATTCAGTGCACATCAACTCACCAAGAAATTAGCTTCCTACCACAGTCGTTTGCCATTGCTCCTCAATCAACATCCACAGTGGACATACTGATGAGGCCGACGGTCCCAGGGAGTGGAGAGGCAAGCGTTTCGTTAACTAGTGAGGAGTTGGGGTTATTCAAGTACCTTGTAAAGTACGAGATGAAGAACCCTGGAGTGGAAAAGCGTATCACATTTTCGGCACCTCTGGGAAGGGACTCGCAGCAATATGTTCGCTTCATGCATTTTGGGAAAAAGGCAACTGTGTACCAAATTAGTCTGGAATTTCCAGCAGAGTACTCACTTCCTCAAAGGCCAGCAAATGCACCAGACGTGTTTATTCTTGAGAGCAAGCTGATGCAACTCCAAGCAGATACTGACGGACAGGGGATTGAAATCTGCGTCCCCGTCAAGTTTGTTCCTTCTAGACTGCAAGACACCAAGGCCATCTTGTGCATTCGTGGCGCAGAAGGCCAAGAATACAAGGTAAAGCCTTCGAGATCAAACACAGGGAAGAGCTGCATCTGTTAATGCGCTGGATCATGTGTCGCCTTCGACATTTCCAACAGCGTCGCTGTTGCCTTCGTATTACTTCTGCACAGGCCCTTTTGGTTGGACGGGCCACGGCACCAGAAGCTCAGGGGCCAATAAAAGTGCCAAAGGGAAAAGGCCTTCTAATTGAATTTAAGAACCCCTTGGACACAGCAACGGAATTCGCAGCTCAGGTGTGGTTATGAGAGGCGGCGTACGCCGATATCAGTTCCCATTGTTCGTCTACAAATGCTGCATGTCGTAGACGAACAACAGAGTAGGCAGAGCGTCACATACTCCTTCGCATCACAAGCTCTTTATTTAAAGCGCACAGCTTCCTGTGTTTCATCTTGCACCCCGCGTTTAGGTAGACCAGCCAGTTTTTTCGATAGACAAGAAGTCCTTCCGCCTGGAGCCGCGAAAATCCACGACTCTCACCGTTGCGATGAAAACTGAGGCAAAAGCCACGGGTAACGTTGCAAATACACTTGGGATTATGGACTGTCATGAATCCCTTAAGGCCTAAGCTTACCGTCTGATGGAAGCCCGCTCTTAATGCAAATCTTAATGCAGGCGTTTGAGGTAATGTTGGTAGCTGCATGCTTTGGGTTTTCTTGTTTGACGACACCACCACGCCGAATCACAGCACACCTGCTTGAAGCTTTCGCTGCGCTGAGCTGTTCAGGCCGGTTGATAATAAGCGCCGATGCTCTGCCCGCATGGGTTATCTACCTCAAAACTGATTGATCAACTACATCCTCATCCGTGTTGTTGCCGACCATACCCAGCTGACATAGCCAGCTGCTTGTGTTCCCGAGAAGCGCTAATTAGGGGAGAGGTTCAGATAGATATGTCTCATCTGTGGGACCATTCCTAAGCGATTCAAGCCCTTAGAAAGTACAGAGATCATTTCGCTACACTGCAAAACCGAAGGAGCCTGGAGTAGCGCTGTCAATACGCAAGTTCGCCAGTTCGTGCGCCCAACCCAGCAGACCTAAGGCCCATCTTGCCATTCATAAGGATGCATGGAAGTAGAACGATCACTTCAGTTGGACGCTCATAATTTTTAATTAACTGATTTGCTTGGCAGGAGCAGCCATTCTCCTCTGCATGCTGCTCATCATGCAGCGCCGCTGGGTGCTGGATCTCCCCAACTTCCACTGCCAAAAGGCCGACCATGTGAGCTTCGGAACATCAACCGAGTCACAAAAACAATTGTGCGAAGAGCACCATCTACATCAGACTATTCGCCAGTGCTATAAGTAGTCGCGAAAAGCCTGAGCCTGGAGTAGAAGCGGCAACTAGTGCGCAGTTCCAACATATACTGGAGCTATTTCAAAGCGTCTGTATCCTGTAAGAGGAGCGCACGCAAGAACTACTCAAATGAGCCTGTACCACACGTGCTCGTAGTTAGAAGGTCAGATAGGCATTCCAATGGCCTCAAAGCTGGTCGAAAAGCTAGTTCCATGGAGACGTGACGCTAGCTTCAAAGCATTTTCTGACTCAATGCAGATAACAACCTAAGCACCGACAAACACATTTCAGTATACACAACTTTGACGGCCTCATGCTGCCCTCACACGACCATATGCTACTAACCCTCCCTAAACGTATGCTAACCTCCGTGTATATACGCTGACCTCTGTGTAAACAACGCAGTAAGATACCAAAGTTTGCTACTAATGTGCTGCTACTAGCCTGCGGAATATTTGCGTAGCCATATCATCAAAGCCCAAAGTGACTGGTCATCAGCTTCCTACGAGGGTAGCAGATGGCCTCAGTTCCCTAGCGAAATCACTTAACGCCATTCCCACCTCTAGTCTGAGAAATACACAATTGGCTTAAAATGCATAACTCCTGCAAACGCCTCCTCACCATCGTGGTTCCAGTGCCGGCGGGTGGATCAATAGCGAGCACGTGAACAGTACCATTTTACGCAAGCAAGTGAACGAAGCAAGGAACACTCCGCTACCTGTGCGGGATACAACAGCTCCAAAACGAATGCTTTTCCGGGGAGCGCCAGCGCAGCAACTTTACCTCCACAGCACAACTGGGGAAAAGGCATCTTCTCCAGTGTGGCCAACTCCTACAATGTAAAAAACTCTTCCCCCATACGAAGCTGCAAGCAGTCTTATTTGGCAGCGACATCCTCGCTATACTTGCCTCATGCGATCCTCAGTACTTAGAGCTGTATAATGTCTCCACACCCGAATGAGCTGTCGGTTTATCCTTGCTAGCAGGCCAACAACTCTACAAATCATCCGTTGAGGGATTCGATGTCCCTGGACCACCGGAGTTGCCTGGCTCTGTGGCTTGTTCGCCTGTCGATGGTGCACTGGCTCCAGCGCCACTTTCAGTAGGGACAACTGGGTCGGTAGGTGAAGGAAACTGCAGAGGCGTGTCTTTTTCGGGTTCTGGCGGTTCTTCTGTGTCTTCTGATGGTGAAGGGAACGCTATAATATCCACTTCTGTTTCACCTGGCTGCTGCTGGCCACCGTTAAGCTCTGGGAATCCAGAAGGCGTTGATGGAGCGTTTGCGTCAGCTGTAGGCAACTTCTTAAGCAAAATTTTAAGATTCTCAAAGCGCTCCTGATCCTCATCTTCGGGCGACATTGCCACAACCGCTACGTTTGAAATCTCGCAAGGGGTTTGCTTCGCAGACACCTTCACAGCAGCGACGGCACCTTCGAGGCTGCCCGCAGCATCACGGACTGCTTGCCGCGTGACTGGGTCAGTGTAAACCCGAAAGGATGTTTGCTCCACGGTTTGTCTAAGCTTGCTCGGGCGTAATTCATAAACCAGAGAAACATCGAACCCCCCGGGGGCCGGAGATATCCTACATGTAAAAGCCACTCCTGTGTGATGCCCTGAGTGATACGGCAGCGTAAGTCTAGTCGTGTGATATTCTCCACTCTGTTATGCCGCGAAGCGCAAGACACAATGCACACACACAAACACGAAGTACGAAATTTCCGATTCCGTGTCTGGGGAAAACAATATGGCGATTGCGCCATATTCGCCTGCACTTGTACTCAAGCTCGCGTACATATGGGGCCGCGGCTCCGCTTTCAAAACCGTCTGTAAGGTATGTACAGCTCGGATAGTTCACCTCGTCTAAAACGGCTTACTGTATGATACGCCTGTACGTCGAAAGTCCTACTGGCCGTGTTGAACTCTGCCCTAACGCATGGGGCAGCACTGATTCTAAAATGCAATGGGGCGCGGGACGCAGAAACTCGGAGAGACCCTTCAGGCACTTTAGTTGTCGACATCATCAGCATATCCCTAGGAACGCACTTGCCTGTGTGTACGTTCAGCATGTACATGCCATTGCAGAGACAGTGGTGGGCTGAAGCACCCCATAGACACTCCATAACCGCCTCCGGGTACCCACAAATGGATGGGTCAGGGCATTCTACTGGATCGCACGCCTTGACTACTGGCGTCGTTTCGTTTCCCACCGTCTTCATCATAGTAATGCATTGACATGAGTGTTCCACGGAGCCGTCCGAGACACATACTGCATCTGGTCCAAACGGCTGGCACGTGTCCTCATCGCATGCAGTCAGTGAAGCACACTTCCCCGTTCGCGTGTCGAGACCGTAGCCTGCCTTACACTTGCATATTTGTGTACCGGAATCTTTGTCCACCAGGCAAGCCTCAACCGACTCATCGCTTCCGCAATCCGTCAGTGGGCATGCAGACGGGGGAAGTTCGCACAGCTCGCGGTTTCTGTTGTACCGCCAGCCTGCGGGACATTCCGGTAAGCATTCTCCCGATGCATTCATTTGAAATCCATCGACACACGTACAAACCGACTTCCCTTGCTTTTTTTCACAGGTCGCCACGCCTTCTGGCCAACCACATGAAGGCAAGTAACAATCAGACGCCACGCACTGACGGAGTGCCGCATCCCACGTATAACCGTCTTTGCAAGCGCACACCCTCCCACCGATGCCCATGGAACAAGACTCAGCGTCGTGTGCCTCTGTCGAGCCACAAAGAGCTGCCTCCTCCTCTGAGCACCTCTTCTGGCACTGGTTGTCCCTTGTGTTGAGCACGTATCCCGACCGACACGTGCATATGAACTTGCCAGTTATTGGATGCTCACTGCATGTGTTGACCCCCTCAACAGGGCCGCATGGGGCCTCCTTATCACACCTGTCATAAGGGGCAGGCACGCATTTCTGCAACGCAGAATTCAGCACGAAATTCGGCGCACAGACGCATGTCGCTTCGGACTTGGTCTGTCCTGGAGGACTTGTCACTACCCTTGACGGGTAGCAAAACTTGACAGCTTCTGGTGGGCCACAAGCATTGTCTTCGCAGACGTCTGAGAAACAGCCGTAAACGACCAACAGCAAACCATACAGCTTTTGTCATGCATACCAAATATAAAGAGATACGGAGGTCATTCATAACCGTTGCGGTTAGCGGCAGGCACAGCAAAAATCTGCGCGCAGCAGCAAGGACACCTCAAATGACGGCGCGATGAGAAGCACCCTTCCAGCTCGAGTCAGAACGGCCAAGGCAATATTAAACGAATTCATTTAAACGCAGCACGGCCAGAGCAACCCATGTTTTCTTCGCTCTGAAGTGCTCTACTGATGCAGGACCGCTTGCTTGAAGGACGTACTCAGCACACACTTCTGACGGCGTTGGTCCGCAGTGTAGGGGGATTTGCAGACGCAAGCAGCCCCTGACAGGCGACCGCTTAGAGGGATATCTACGCAATGCGAAGCCCCATCAGAGGAGGTGCAGCTATGTGCAAACTGTTCACAGTCTGCAGCGGAACACAGACGCACAAACAGTCGAACACAGGCAACATCCCCGCCCGCATCTGGTACTAAAGAACACGAGACGAAGATATAATAGCGTGAAGCGTAGTGTATCATCCGTAAGCCTCGCTTCCAATATCAAGGACAAGTTCATGCGCCAATCTTCACCTTTCCGAGACAGGCATTAGGATGCTATAAACTCACTGCAAGCTCCAGGAGTCCGGGGAAATTGCTTTTCGCATGGCTCCTCCTTGCAAGTTTGAGGAACAACATCTTCCGTGTCTGGACAGCAAAAGCCACTGCCGCAATATACTTTTGAGTCATTAAGCGCCGGTTCCCTGCGGCTGCCACAGGAAACACCCTTTGTCCCCGTGCGGCACAGCCAGAAAGCTTCGCCTCGATGCACAAGAGAAATGTCGGAGTCGTTACTCGCCGCTTCTGCATGCGCGATCAGCCCCAATAAGACAAAAAGAGCCAACTGCATCAGCAGGGACAGCAGAGGGAACCCCATCCCCTGGGCGCAACGAGCTGATGATGCAGCACACACTAGATATGACTTTCTTTGATGCGTATGTCCGCTGCATCGCAGCCTAGAGCCTGTGCTGCAGATGTGTGTGAGGAAGCGCCAACAAGAGCTGGACTGCCAGGGCGTTTCGTGGCGTGGTATTATGAACGCAGAGCCCCTCACTGCAGCAGAGACGCTGGCTCCTTTTCAAAGGCTGAGCCAACACTACCACCAGAAACTGCAGCAGCACCAGAGCGCAGCTTTCGCCGTGAGAAGCACGTGTACCGACATCCGATCGCAGTAGATACGGCAGTTGAGACTTCAGCTGCCCTTACTTCAAAATTTTCATTTGAGAATAAAAATTGAAGTTCAGTGGAAAAGATACTTCAAAGAGATGTTTCCTTCACCTGTCAATGTCGTTGATGTGAGGCCTCCGCATGACAACGCGAAAAGCCGCGGGGCAGAACGAACTGCCCAAGCGAACGCACCAGACAAAAACGCGAATAACTCTAAAGCTTTGTTAAATTTTATGAGGAGACTCTGGAAGTTTTAAGCTGCTGCACGTACCAGTGGGACTGCGAGCAGGGCTGGACTGTGCCAACCAGCAGACTGCTGTTTGGTCCTGCAGGCGAGAGTATGAGAATGAGAAGTGATGAATCAAAGATGCGCCGTTATATGCTCATGGCTCACTGTGTTTGACAATTAACTAGAACAATGTGCTGCGTTCACTGCATCAGCGAGACTCTGAGAACGCCGGCGACCAGTGGAGAGGAAGATGCGGAACAGGAGGATGAGAGATGGCTATGGAGGCTAAACCCATAAGATATTTCCTGTTGCTTATTCAAAGAATTACTTCATACTAGGGGGTTAAGAAAGCAGCAAGATGATAGGACCAAAAGTCACATAGTGCTGCAGGCGCTTCACGCAGGAAGATGGACTGGACCAGACAAGCACTGTGAGAAACAGACACACTGGAGTTACCAGGCGGCCTCAGGGCTGGAGCGGCTCAATATTATCGTTAACGTCACAAAGTAAAGGAAAGTACGCTGCAGGGGAACGCACGAGCTCGCTGGCAGGCAGCCTTTGAGGCAGCGAGGGAGCAGACGACGAAATGAGCAGGGTGCATCCTTACAGCAGTGTAGACGGGTCCCACTTTTCTGGAATATATGCGCAGAGGTACACAATATGGCTTCCCGTTGCCACCACGTTGGTTGCATTGATCTGGCAGAGGACGTGCTGGTTGCATAGACTTCGGCCTAAACTCGCCAAGAGGCGTTTCGAGCCGTTCCAATACCTCTATTGACGGAACAAGAAGGCCCCCCTCGGGTGAGCAAGATCTTTTAGAGCTGCTTCTGAGGAGTGCTCGGAGCTCCCTGCGGGAGCTCCCTGCGCGGGATTTGTGATACCGGTCCGAGTACTCAGAATGAGGTTGCTCGGTGCTCCACGCTCCGATATGAACTACGAAGAAGCACATTGTTTGTCCCTATTTACTTAGTACAAAAGCGAGGATGCTGAGAAAGCCAAGAGCCTGTGAGTGCTGAACGGCCAATAAGACCACGGCGCTCATGGAACTATGTAACGAAGAATCATGGTCTTCCGTAGCTGCTTGGCTGAATGGTCTTCCCGTTGCACGCTGCCTTTGCCACAAGTTCTGCTCAATGCCTCTAAGAGAACCGTGCCAAGTGGCTGTCGCAAAAATAAATCCACCTGTGAACTACGCCGATACGTGAAACAATTTGACAATCCCCACACAGGGGGTTCAGTTGCACTCGACCGTGTTGTCGCTGTATGCACGATAGGTGCCATATAATTGTGGCTTTTTACTGTATCGCTTTGCGCACTCAGAAGTGACTTGAAGACAATTCTCCGGTGCACAAATAAAAGGGCCCAGCCCACAGAAACAAGCTCCAAAATTTGCGGCTGCGGCGATATGTGCTGGACCCAGCCTGAGTATCGCGTCAGCAGTGTGCAGCAGCGCCCCAGTGGCCAACGCAGAATCGCTGGCATATTGAACTGGTGGGGTGAAGTGCGCCGTTGTGGAGAAGCCATGCGGTGATTCCCCTGCTGGCAAGCAGCTGTAGTCAGTCCCCTTGTAGCAGCGTCTCTAGCGGAGTTTAACGTGATAATCCACAATTTTATGATCAATTGAAGGCTCCACTTATCGTTATCATCTTCAACGAGTGCATTGATTAGTATAATATTTCCTTCACGATGACACTGAGCATTACGCACTGCACCGGCAGCCCACTAAAATGCGCCTTGGCGTAGCCTTCGAGTGGTCGCACAGAGATATTCAGCTATATCAAGAGCAGCGCAGGCACTTGCATGGCGGATGTCGTCTTCAGAAGCAAGGCAGTGCACCCTGTCGGCAGAAGCATCAGGGCCACTCAGTCTGCAAGAGTTCGTGCAAAGGCTGGGTGTTCTTCTTCAGCCACGCGCGCACCTCCTCGCTGGTGACGGACACCGCCTGCGGAAGAGGCGGGCGAAAGGGAAAATCCTTCCCTTTCGTTGCAAGGCGAGAAGATATGCGCGTGAAAACACGCTGGTGGTAGGCGTCAAGCCACGATATTTCCTACACAAGCAGAAATAGGGGAAGCGCAGAAGCCTCACGGCTTTAGCTGTACAAATTCTGCGGCTTACACCGCCAAAAAGAGAATTAAAGCTGCAAGACACTTTGTTCACGTGAGGAACTGAATCTAGCTGGGAAGCGTGTTGCACAGCCAGCAAGCTAGTTCGCTGACAGGCATTCCACGTGAGAGCGAAAGTCCTGGCAAGAGCTTCCAACCTTTCGTAGGCTAACCTGGCGCGTAAGGAGAGAGGCGTCGATAAGTCTCGCTTGAATGGGTACGAGGGTAAGAGAATCGAATTCCAAAAACCGCCTGCCGCGGTGGCTGAGTCCACTCCTGAGCAAAATAGCAGCAACAGCGTGCAGAGGCCAAAAATAAAGCAGCTCCATGACTTCACGCCACTGTCTCTACGAACACAGTGTAGATAGAGAGCCAACACACAAAGTGCACACCCAAGTTCTCTAGAAGTTGGAAGGACCATGCACACTGCTGCAGGTTTTGCTTTCCAGTGTGCAAAGCCTCAGCGGACAGCCTCGCCCCATCACGCCGCACGCGGTATATTTACTACCAGTGGCACCTGAAAACTAACACTGGTAGCGGCACGAAATATATAAACAGCCAAAATATTCGCGGGAATATTTTTTTTTGCGTGTCCTGTCCGCTGGAGCAGGGGTGGCTTCCTCCTATGGCTCACGGTTTCACCGCCGCAAGGTTCTCTATGCGAATGCCGAAGGCTTTATCCTTGTAAAAGCCAGGCTCGATGGAGAGGACAGAGCCAGGCTGCATTTCATGAAGCGATGCCGCTCCCTGCCAGGAAGTCACACACAAAAGCAGACTAATCGGATAAGCACAAAATAAAACGTGTTTTGCCTTGGGACTTATTAACGGCATCACGTGCATTAGCCGGGAGAGGTCAACAGACGTATATGTAGGAGCAACTCTTTCTGCTACTGCAGCAGCTACTGCAGCAGTAGCCGTACTTGGCCCCTACCGTCAGACGGGGAGAAATGCCTATAGGGCCTTCATGCACGTTGAGAAAGTGCCCAACTCCGTGTCCCGTCCCTAAAGTGCAACAGGTGCGTTCAAAAACGTCGGGGAAAAATATGCGCTCCTGTGATCTTCCTTGCTTTTTGTGTTTTGGGGCCTCTGCGCTGCTTGGGTTCGTGTTCTGCTGCGTCCGGTTGTGTGTGAGTCGCTGTGTATTGAGCAGTCATGCGCTTCGCGTGGCTGTTAACATCTTTTTGTTAACATGTGCTGGAACTTATTGCTACCGTGTTCTGCCCTATCAATGGCATCCTAGCTTACAATCAGTGTACACTGCTATGTGTCTGTGCGTCTGCCCGTGCTTGTCAGAGTGAACACGACTTAAAGCGGAATTTACCGTGCATATAATCGAGGCCCTTGTTCCAAAGGTGTTGTCTCGCTAGTGCATCGATTTGTGGTCCTTTTGAGCCCTCAGGAAACTTTTGAGCGCTCAGTCCTATCATCCCCTGTAGAACAAACAAAAACAATGTATAAAACCAAACCCCGCCAGGTTAGGAGAGAGCTCCGCAGGACCGCAAAGGTTCCATGGCGGCACAGGCAAACGAACATACAAAGACAACGCAGGTTATATTCGGAAGCGTGGCAACACGAAGAGAAAGATGCCCATGGAGATAACGGCCATCGCTCGCAGACGATCAGGCATGGGAACGCAGACAACGGGCTGATTTTTGTGTATCTAGGCTCCATAGAAGCGTTTCATCCACTGTTTTGATGCCTCACCTTCAAAACGAGTGTGTAGGCCTCCTTTTGTTCATCTGTGGGCTCGCCAAGGTGAAGCGTGCGGGTAACGTCTGTAGTTCCTGTGAGATACTGTCCTCCCGAGTCCAGCAAGAATATTGGGGATTCATTTTGAGCGGCAGGCTCCCCACCTGGGCCCCTTACTGTAACGCATAGCAACCCTTCAGGCTCGGACATGCGGGCCTTAAGCTGCAGACTTGTCTCCGGGCCTGGCCTGAAAACACCGAAGGCGTAATTGGTAACAATGCTTCTTACTGTTCCTGCTCCAGTAAAAGGGAAACCCGCAAGCACCTGCGGATGACGCATTCTCACCTGTAGTGGGCTAACGCACAATTGGAACCGAAGCAAGATATTGATGCAAAGGAAGTACCCCTAAACAGATCAGACTTTCAGGGGGAACAAAAGGCGACACGCAAGAGCAAATGAATGCAATGAATGGGACTACGAGCAAAAATTAAAGACATACGCAGGTACACAGCCTCATAGGCAACCCCAAGTAAATATCTAAGCGGTAGGCATTCTCGTCGATCGCCTCTCTCCCACATTGGGAAGCAGCGGTCCAGAAGCAGCCGTCTCTGCACTTGAATGAAGCACTGTTGGGACTTGCTTTCGATGCAAGTGTGTCAAGTGTTGTTTACCATGGCCTCTCTGGATGCATCTACGGCTTCCTTCAGCGTCCATTCTGTCAGGATGCATTCTTGTCCACCATGCTCCTGCTGCTGCGGCGGCGTCATTGTCGCTCTGGCATTGGCTAGCAGTTGTTTCTCAAACCAGCAGAAGAAAGTGGCCAGGGCCACCCCGTCATCCTCGTGAGCCTCGGCCATCCCTTTGAGTTCCTTCTCATCCTTAGCAGCCTAATAATGCAAAAAAAAGGCACGACAGGAGTCCACAGGAAGTTCTAGCTCAGAAGTACAGCGGAACTTCTGGTGGCACTACGTAGTTGGACATGCATACTATACATAATGCACGGCCAACTCAGCATTTGTTTTCCTCATTGCTTTAACACTTTTTCGTGTGCACAAGCCGTTGAGTATACCACTGTGGTGCAGGCTGCGCGTGTGTTCGTGTGTGTCCGCTTTGCAAACCTTAGCAACAGAGACAGGTGTGTCCTTAACGATAAGGCGTTTCGAGTCAGCCAGAATGCGGTGTATTGCCAAGTTTATTTTGGGATCCAGCCAAGCCACTCGCTGCTCATCAAGGGCCCCTGCTATCTGCAGCTTCGACCTAGGTTCCTGATGTGTTTTGTCGCCGCCAGCGAGAAGCCAATCAACAGCACCGAGCAGGCCCTCATGCGTCTGCTGCTGCAGATCCTCCGGCAACTGCTGGTGCTCTCGCTGCAGCTGCTGCTGCTGCTGGCTAAGATCCCAGGTAAGGAGGAGCTGTAGGTCACTGGCGAGGCTTTCATAAGGCCTTAGCACAGCACCTTCTGTCGCCAGTTCCGCCTTGGCCGAAGAGGACACCCTGGTAGGGTCCGTGTACACCCTGAATCCGAAACTCAATCAAGTCGTTGGTTCACTGAAGAATGTAACATTACAGGCACAACGGAGTTTATACGGAGGTCTGTTCTGCACAGAACTAGACAGATATACCACGCAGAGAATGGACAAAGAAGAGGAAGGAAGCCGCTCACAGTAGGCGCCAGGGACACGGTTTCGCACAGTGGGGATCCTCAGCAGAAGCTACATTAGGGCCTTTGGCCAATAAGGCGTAGGAATAAAAGACAGTGCTGTTTGGTGAATCAGATCCTCGCAGGTTCGTAAGCCACGCCACTTCGTCAAGACTCTGGAGAACATGAACGCACCACAAAATCTAGGGTTCACCGCCTGGCCCCCTCACGTGTGTTCTCAAAAGTTGAGGGCCCACACATACAGAATTTGACACAGCCCTATACTACGCAGTGTGCACCTTGGCTTCACGAGCCCTGAATCCCTCAGCAAACAGCCGGAACCCGTCTCCATAACATTAGTCCACGAAGACTCACCGAGAGCAGCAGAAGATCTGCGCCTTCCTTTGCCATCGTCTGGACCGTCCTGGCCACCTTTTCCCGCGTAGACAGTCCTGCGGACACGCCTCCAACGCTTATCCCAAGGCTTTTAGCCTTGACAGTATAAGGACGAAATACCAACAATTTCTTGCCCTTGCGTCCGGTTTCCATGACTGCAAATTCAAACCGGGATCTAATGCATACATGCATGCGACTATGTGCCCCCCTCGCTGCTAAGTCCTCTCTCACCCCTAAATTCCTTTGGATGCACGTACACGGAGCTTGAGGGGAGGACTGGCCTCTGGACACCCCATATCTCATCAACAAGGTTTCGATCCAGAGGAATGATGTGCCTAACAGACTCGTCCTGGCTCCCCTGAGCCAGCACAAAGACACCAATTTCGGGTTCCCAACTTCGGTTTAGCGGGAAAAAGAACGGCGGTGTAAACTCGAAAGGCTCTAGCTACCTGGTGGGTTTGAGCCTCTCGCTGAACGTTGAAACCGGCATCCTTTATCTGGCTAAGGAGTCCCAGTGAAGTTGTAAAAGCATCGACACCGAGACGCCGAACTGCAAAACAACACTCAAAGCTGAAGCACCTTCAACCAGTGCACCGGTTTGGTTTCCCGCTAGGCTTCCATGTTCCTAACAAGGCGCAAACTAAATGCTTATGGTGTCTTCATTCGACACACGGCTATAGCGTCAATGCTCCATTTGCCCTTGTATTAATCAATTGTAGCTTAATGGCAATCCCAGCTTCACGCGACAGACGAGGCATTCCTAGAATCCCTAGGTTTTTGAGCTGACTTTTCGTTTCTTGTTTTAGGAACTGAGTGAGCGTTGGCGTGTTTCCGAAATCCGATTTCATGAGCTGCCATAATCCCACGGGCAGCTGCTGCTCTGCCTGAGAGAAGTACCTGACCAAGGCAAGCGCAACAAAGTGTATATAATACCAAAGACATAGCGATGGAGGGCCCCCACAGATACAAATTCAGGTGGGACAGAGCGCGAAAGCAATCAATTTGTGCTATGCCTCGATCATTCGTATAACTGCGCATCTCTGCCTGTCTCTATGCATATTTCCGCCTTTCTTGATCTTCTGTCGCAAAAGAGAAACAATGCAGACGATGCGCCGCAGCTGGGACAAAAAATACACGAAACTCGTCAAGCCGTCAAGGCATAGCAGGCTTTACAAAAGGCGGCAGCGGTTAGAGTAAGTAAGGAGTAAGACGCGCAAGCGGCTTATTGAGGAGGTCAGTTCAAGACTCTCCTTACCTTCCATCTGTCCAGAGGAATGCACTGTCTCTCGTTACAAGAGCCAATCCATTTGAGCCACTAAAATTAGACAAAAATGTCCTACGGGCAAAGGCGCTAGCTGGAATTTCGCTACCATGAGCATCTGCATCATCAACTATCAAGCCATCCAGCTGATGAGCCTGAAGAAGCAAACGGAGAGCTCCCAGCCGCTCGGCTGCGGCAGCGTCGATTCCCCTAGACACCATCCTGCTGCTGCCGCTGCTGCTTGTCACGGCGTAGTGCAGGAACTTGGGAGAAAGGTAGGTAGCAAGAAAAGGATTAAAGGGAAAGGGGAAACCCCCAGTGACAGGGAAGGCAACGGAACTACTGGAGAAAAAGCAGCAACGAACTACAGACACACATAAAAAGACTCGGCCCCACGCGTGCCGCATTGGCAGCACGACTAATACGTACTACCAGTGCTGCTCCTGATGTTCCTGACACTCTTCCTGATATTTCTAGCGGTGGAGTAGATATATTTCGTGAAATCACAGACACACACCTCTGCCCGTCACCTGACAGCTGAGGGTGCGCGATGCTGATCGGAGTGTTTGCAGGTATATTCCTGACAATGCTGGGTACAATATAATCAGACAGACAAGGAAACGAGAAAGACTCTCGGTTGGCGCTGCGTAAACCCGCAATTCGTCTGTGTGAGTGGCTGGCTCAACCTTTGTGGATCATGCAGGCTGAGCAGCTGTGAATACCCGTTACCCCAACACCGCTATTTAGAGTCAACCTTTCTGCCGGCCCAATCTTCGTACATAAAGCCGACGGAGTTCCTTAACTACAGAAGATCAAATCTAAGTCTCTTTCTTTCGGCCACCCCGTTGATACACCCCCGTGCATGCATTTGGGAAGCCGGGAGCAAGTCACTGCAAGAAGGTGGGCCCCAAAAGCCTGTGAGGGACAGCTCAGAGGTCGCCCTTCCTCTCACTTGGTCATTGCTCTGAGAAAAATATACAGCTCCTTGTCTGAATGACTCTATGCGTTTACGTTTCCTCTCCGGCTCTCCACTTCCACACCATGAAGTGATATCCGCACTATAGACCAACTGCATTACAAGGACCGAAGAAAGGGTCGCATTCGCCTTATCGTAAATGCGTGCACCTGCAGAATGACCAGTACATTTGTCAGCCGCTTCGCACAATTCCCAGAAGCAGTAGCAAAGAGAGCAATACTGCGGCTCAGGCTCATGCGCTGCATAGTTGCAGCGGCGAAGTATCGGAGCGAGTGTAAGACAACGGAGTTGAACAGCATAAAAGAAGTAAATTTGGAGTGCAAAGATTTTTGCGCGAATAGGCGCAGCTACACGGGTTCAGGAACAGCAACAGAAGCAGGGGAACAAGCGACTACGTCGGTTTAGGAAATGACTGAGCGATGGATCTCACAGAAGAAGCATTACTGCCAGATATGCAATACCTGGCTCAGTGGGCACATCGTGGTGAGTGTATCGGCTTCTGCTTCTGTATATTTGCCTCCGCGTTCCCTGGTATAACTCCCTGTCATCGCATCCTGCCGATAGAAGTGCTGTTTTGGCTGTTGCAGTCCCGTCTCAGCTTCTGTACGGCGTTTCATGCGGCGTAGCTTGTTATTTTCTGCAACGTATCAGAAAAAAGCTGTCAGCTTCCTGTGGCTGACGGCTTGCCACTTGTTCTCCACTTGTTCTCAGAACGTCAAAAAGCATGAGCAGTCCACTCGGCATTTAGAAAATGCACGGCAGCAATTGAAAAATGCGTACCAGCGGCATCAGGACAAGCAGAAGCAGGAATGTTTGCTTCAGCGGGAGCTGCAGCGAATGGAAGCTGCTGCTGCTGCTGCCATGCGTAACGATGAAGCTCTTGTTGCATCTCGGAGTGGCGGGCAAAGAGAGAACCTGAGAGAGACAACTAGCTGGGCGTGCGGCCCTTCACCCTACGAACAGCTACAGGCTCAGCGGGAGGAGAAAAATAGGATTCAGAACTTTCACAATGAGAGGAACCCTAACAGGCGTAAGTCACTGGCTCGACTAGTTACTGCCTGCAGACTGGGGATGATGGGGATCTTGCAGCAGCACGGTTTTCTAGAATATGAAATCGTTTTCTTTTGTCGTACAACTCTGAGTTTTGGTGTATGTGGCGTGGACACTTTACAGCAACTGCAACAGGCGCCAAAGTTGACGGCAGTAACAGCGACAGCAGCAGCAATATCGCATGCAGGAGTGACTCTTGGGAATTTGTGACAGACCAGGGACTTCCCTTTTTCCGAAATAAAATTTCTGGAGAGGTTTCATGGACACCACCGCCTGGCGCCAGCTATGTTGCAGCAGCTGCTGCAGCAACTGCTGCTGCCGCAGCTGTGCCCGCCGCTGCGGCAGCAGCTGCTACAACAAGTGCTGTTCCAGCACGCCCAGCCCTGCGCATAATTTCCGTCAAAAAGCCAGCAAAGAAAGAGCAACCAGACAGGTCGGGTATTGTCTCGTCATCTTCTGCTGCAGCCGCGGATGATTCTGCAGCGCGCAGTTCTGTTGAAGCACCACGGGTTGCTAGTGCTGAGGTAGCACCGTCTGGTGATGCCGTGCCCTCATCCGTGGCGGGAGCTCCTCCTGGATCCACCACTTCGACGACTGCTGCCGATTCACCAGTTGCTACGACGCTGCCAGCTGTACCTGCAGGTTCACTCGCTCCTTCTGCAGCAGCACAGGGAAGTGTCAAAGCAGAGACGCGTGATTCATCAAGCGCTGACGGCGTAGCTCATGGTGCTGCTTCAGGTATTGACTTCGCCGATGTCCCTGCTGTATCTTCTGTCGGTTTGGTGCCTGATTTTATTCCATCGGGATGTGGCGACAAGAACGGCAGCATTCCTCCAGACTATGTGTTGAAGAATGGTCATAAGGGTGTAGGCTTGTATAGGGACCGGCCCGTGCAGCAGCGCGAACATAATCGTTGCAAAGAGCGACAGTTCTCAAGTGGTTCAAGGCTGCTTCATCGCGAACACTTGCGACAGCAGCAGGAGGCACAAGAGCATCATGGCCAACAACAGCACAAGACAACAGTTCGTCTTAAGCGCACTAGAGAGGAGCAGGAGACAGCACCGCGTGGCCCGTCAACCGGTGCCGCTGCCGCTATAGCTGCTGCGGCAGCAGAAGCTGCGGCAGCTGCAGCAAGTCTGTGGGGAGACGACGAAGTACCAGCAACAGCGATTTCAGAGGAGGAATGCAGCAACGAAAACGGCATCAGAGCAGAGCCACCAGCAGCAACAGAATCTGTGGTTCACAAAGCGCCTCATCCTCAGGGCGTCAGAGAGAGCCGTAATAGAACCATTGAAGAGGGCGAGAGCCACAGCTTACTACAGGAAAAAGAAGAAACAAAAAAAGCAGCAAAGGCCGCAACAGAAGAAAATACAGAAGCAGCAGCAGCAGGTAAACAAACAATTCGTGCTGCAGAGGGCCCCACGATTGGCCCTTGGGTAGAAGCCAAGGAGGACGGATGGAATGCGATCGCTAGCAGGCAACAGCGGGAGCAGCAACTGTTAATGCTGCATCAGCAGCAAGCTCAGGAGCAACAGGAAGGGCAACAGGTAGATGATGACGGTGAGCTTTGCTTGTTGTGCTGTTAACCTTCTTGTTCAGTCCCCCATCTCCTGCCTAGGGTCTAGGGCACTTTTGGGAGCATAAGGTTTAGATTAGTTTTTGCATGGTTTCATTTCATGTGCAGTGGCACGATTACGGAGACTACGGGCCCAAGTGAAGCGGCATGGCATCCACCATGACTTCTCATGGAGAAAGGAAGGAGAAGCGGCTTACGTATACAACACCAACAGCAGCACCGACGGGCAGGGCATTGAAGTGAGGGACCATCGTGTCCCTCTGGGGCTACCCGCTTTTTCGTGAAGCTTTTGCCGATACTTTGTTGTTTGCGTGTGTCTTGCTTTTGCCTAATCCCTGTTTCATTTTCTGTCGGATTACCATGTTTATCTTCCTATCTAGGCATGGCGAAGCCTTTGCTGCCCATATTAATCTTTCCCCCTGTTCGTACGTGAAGTTTACACTGAATTGTTGACTTGCTCTCGCTGTTTTGTTCCTTCGTGTGTTTTGGTTTCACCGTCTTCGCCAGTGTGGCCCTCTTTGCTAGTTCGTTCTCATTTTCCCAGACTTGTGGGGTGGGCCTGCATGTCTCCACTCAATTGCTCTTTGCTCCCCGCATTTACCCACTTTTTTGCAATGCTTGTCTTTTGTTTCCGCGAGCTCTTTGTCACCAGTACAGCATAGCTGCATGCTTTAATAGGGAAACGTCGACGTTGATTATCACTTTGTTTTCAGATCCGCAGTCGACAACGCCCGGCGGCGTCTCGTCAACAAATGGAGCAGACAGAAGGAGCTGAGTGACGTCAGCCCTCTGTTCTGTTCGGTTTGCTTGAGGGATGGATGGTCCAGACTAAGGAAGATAGCCAGTGTTACCGTCACCTTCCATTTAGGATTCAGCTTCTGTCATTGAGAGCATTATCGGTAATAGCAAAAATAGCAGCCGTACGAGTAGCAGCACCAGCAGCAGTGGTTGCAATTGCAGCAACGACACTTGCAGCAGTGGCTGCTGGCAGGCCAGCATGGGGGGTCCAGCCAGGTGTACGTAAAGTGCGCGTTGGTATTTGTCAAAGTAACCTTCTGTTCACAGCGTTTGGAGTTTATGTTCACGTCATAGGCTTGGGTAGGTAAGCCACCCATGGGCATATAGGTTGCCAACGCATGAGCGCGTCATAAGGGCTTTGAGGCAGAGAAGTGAGCGAAGCTGGAGAAGGGGAAGCCAGTAAACAATAGGCACAAAGCACAAAGGTTGGCATACAGTACATCACGTGGCAACCTTAACTCCCCAGGACCTAGCACGGCATTCGGAACGTAGCTCACGTGTCGCGTCAGTCAGAAAACTAATCTCCTCCGTACATCTGCTTCAGTCTCGGAATAGGACGATCCTGTTTTTTGGTATTTTCGTGTGTACTTCCATATATGCCAGTTCACCGAGTCCGTAGTTTCTAAGAAAAGTACGTCTAATGTGCATTTTGCAGTACTTTGTTTCTGGCAAAGATGCCTCTATACGTGAAGTGCATCACATACTTTAGTACAGCACAAGGCTGACAGGAGTGCCCCTATGGGTACTGAAGACGCGCATTAAAGGCAGTCCTGAGACCCGCCGCGACGATAGCAACCACAAGGCCATTCGCTATGCGGAGTGTAAGCCATCTATGCAACTCCTCACGCTGTTATGTGGCTCGGTGTCTGGGAGTTACCTGGTGCTGAGGTAAATGTTTCGACGCAAAGCGCCTACCAAAGGCGGGAGTGAAGATCGCTTATAGATGAGAAGCAAGGCTGCGAGGCCGGATTGTTCCTTAGTTTACGGTGTACATAGAGTCGGTAGTCTGGCCAGGTGTACGTTCCTCCCCGGACTTGCTACCTTGCAGCCGCGAGACCCAGAATTTGGGTGAGTTGTTCGGCTGCGCGGCCACAGCACTACTTCAGTGTTGTTAGTGGAAATGGGGGCATCCCTCATAAGGTTCAGTGCTACTCCGCAGAAAGTAGCCCACTACGAGGGGACGAAGGATTTGTGCGACTCCCCACGCATATTCCCAGGAACAGGTTGGCTGCATGGTTCGGGGATAAGACGGCAATGGATTTCCCGCACGACCAAATCGCCACGCTGAATTGCCTTCCTCCCGTCACCCTTTCCCCACAATGGCCTCACTATACGCTGGATAAGTAAAATTGACCGCTAGCCGTAGTGCTGCACCGTGCATAGCAAAGGTCCAGCTTGATTGCTGGGCGCGGTAGAGCCAAGAATGTATCACGCCCATCTCAGGAGTCCCAATTTGGGCCGTTAAGGACCACGAGCCACAAAGTAATTATTTCAGGATGAGTAGTTGACTGTTAACGGTTGTCTAAGCGGTGGGCTTTGATGAGTTCTGCCTGGGCTCTGTGATAATCGACAACAAGTCGATTCGGCCACCTGCCCCGCTCTGGTTCAGTGGATGTCAAGGAATGTGCGGTACATTGGTAGAAGCACTTGCTTCACAATGTGTTTCTGTGCCTTAAGTTCAGTAGTATGTGTGTGTGGTTCGCTGCGCATGCACACACTGCCCCCAGCCGTTTGAGAGTTGAAGGGCAACCGGCCAATTGCCTCTTTTTCTTCTTCACCTTCCCAGCTTGTTTTATTTACCAGTCTTAAGCCGGAACTATCACTAGCATACGATGTATCGTACCACACGCGTTGCACTCATCACGCCGCTAGCGATGGCCCGCTGAGCGCTGTCGAGCCCGCTAAGTCAATGGTTTGGGTGTGATTCTTTCGTGTCTTTCTTCCAAGCAATACCAGCAGCACCTTTTGCCGCGTCAAGAGAAACATTGAAATATGAAGCATCATGGTCGCAGCGTCCACAGCAATGGATGCTGGAGCCGCAGCAGTAGCTGCAGCAGCGGTGCTGACAAGTGTGCGAGGTCTGCTGATCTGAGTAGGAGCAGCACCGCCAGCACGACCACCGGCTCCACAACTCCCGGCAGAGGTACCAGCCCATACTGGAGTAAGTCCAACAACACGAGTGACGTACAGTGTGAAGAACTGATAAGCGCGCGACGCTACGCCAAGTGTACGCACAGTAGCCATTGCTGTTGCAGTATTGACAGCAGCAAAAGTGGCAGCAGCAGCAGCGGCAAAAGTATTTTGTTCAATGCTCTGCGTCACTACTGGGAAGTGGGCACTTCCTTCCGATGGGGCTGCCGTCGGTCTTTGACTATAGGCATCTCCTGCCTCTTCTACCTGCTTCCGTGTGTTCTACTGCCATACACTGGCGGCTACGGCGGCAGTAGTTTCAGAGACAGCGCCAAAAGCAGCAGCAGCATCAGCGCTAGGAGAGAGGCGGAGTCATATCTTTGGGGTTTGGTTGCGGTGGCCTCCTTTTTGTCGGACTACGTATTTTCAGGTCAGCGGCATCACTGGTCTGTGCGTGCAGTGCACATGACGGACCGGTGGGTCGCCTCAGTTGCTCTCATGATGCAATGTTTTTACAATGTCCCATTCTGGTTTTCTGTTTCTCCGTCCACAGGGAGCTTGGGATTGCTCCTGGTGGTATGCTGCTGCGCTCTCAAATCTCGCAGCACTTTAGCCACTTCGTATGCGGAATATGTCTGGTCACATACCGCCTGGCATGTTGCAGGCGCATCGGCAAGGTGCATTATGGCTTGCTTAGAGCCAGAGTGAAGTTTTAATTCAGCTGCTACTGTAGCCCACGTGATTCTCGCGGCCTCATTTCGGGTTGTCAGGCGCTCCTGCTCCGGCTGAAAGGGTCGTCAAATAACTGTTGCTCCGACTACCATCACAGTTCGTCTTGAGGTGCACGCAGACACTACCTTCGGCGGCGCAGCAGCACTGCTGCGTGCTCCACCACTAGCAGGTAATCCTTTGCGAGGGAAGACCGTGCTGCGAAAGCAGTCTTTTACGCCGTATATTCCCCGTTTGTTTTTGCAGCAACTGCAGGAGCAGCAAGCTGCACATAAAGGCAGCATACGTAGTAGAAGCTCCATCTCATGCTGTTGGAGCTGCAGCTGACAGCGTCGAGAGATGCATAAGCTGCGATATAATGTACTTTTGAGACACAGTTCCTTTTGCTTGTTTCAAAATTTAGCTCGGGCGCATATGCGCCATAGTGACGATATTGCTCCATACGTGGGTTGCTGCCGCTTTTACGATCAGAGGACGGCATTTCCGTGCAGGTGAAATATATTGGTTTTACTGCAGCGCTTAGTATGAAGACTAGGATTGTTGTAGAGATCGGCTAGCAGCGTTCTGGGTCAATGGGCATCAGTGCTTGTACTGGGACTTGTCGGCTGAGCATTGACTGGCAGACATGCTGGCAAGCATAGGGACGAGCAAGCGGAAAGAGAGGGTCTTGACTACGCGTATAAGATACACTCAGGGGCGAACATGTTTTCCGCTGCATGCATTCGTGAAGCTCATTGGGAGTCCTTGAACCATCGGTTCATGTTCTCCTTTGGTTATTGGCTAGGCACCATCGATCTTCCTGCGATCGTTATTGTGAATCGCGTCTTCAAGATGCAATTTTCGCGTTGTAGTTTTCTCATGTAATGCATTTGCAGTGATTGGGTATCCCTTGAACGGTGAAGAATGTTACGCAGGAATTAAGGCTTCAAGCTTGGAGGCGAAACAGACTCTATTAGCTTGCGCCAGTACACAACATGGGAGTTTTGCTGCGTCATGGGTATTTCCTCCGCATATTTAACCACATCGTAGGAATACCAACTAAGCGCGAAATAGAAACCGCGTACCGTAGTAAGAAACCTTATAGAAGCCAAATTTGTTAGCTCATGTAGACTTTGGAGAGCCTAAGCATTTCAACAGCATCTAGCCCTTGATTTGCCGTTGGTGCAGCAAACAGGAGAAACGCAGCCGCCGCCGTCTCTGATATGCGTCCCTACGCTATTTTACGAGGCCTGCTGCACCTGCTGCCCCTCCATCATAAGGGTGCCATCCCCATTATCGTGGGTAGCTAGCACGCGCTTTGGTAGCCGTAATGCACGAGCTAGTCTGCAACTCATTGGACAACAGCAAGCTGAGCTCGAAGGTGCTGCTTGTAGGGCTATGCTTTCGCCGCAATGCAGAGTTAAGGGCAGCTTCGACATCACATTACCTGCGATCACGCTTTTTCTCCTTTCAAAGAGGCGCACTGTCGCCCATGTCTCCTGGAGAGGGCCTGAGCGTAAGTGCCTCCAGACTCCTCTACCGCAGTTTTGTGAGGCCAATAGCCTCTCCGCAGGCTGCAGGAGCAGCCTGCGAGTCACGTCTTTTGCCGTTGTCATTGCCGCCTCTGAATATTGCTCTAAGCTACCCTATGGCTTCCATCTAAGCGCAAACACTCACACTATCGCCAGAGATCTCCCGGCCTGCTGCTGAGGCAGCTGTTGGGCTGTTGCTTCATGTTTGTGCTGCTGTTTCGTCTTCTGCCATTTGTCTGAGCAATAAGTCTATAAGATGTATCTCCATCTTCGCTGAAACGCTGGTGGTGGGGCTCTGCACTGCAGGCTGCTGGAGGGTGTCTGGCTTCTCTGACCGCACCAGTAAAAGTCAGCTGTTCCGCTTCAGCCGATCAGCACTATGGGGGAGGCGAGCCACTCCGTCATGCCTAGGACAACGACTGGATGCTGCTGCCCATAGATGAGGGGCAGTATCAAAACTTCGACAGCGTCTATTTCTACGCTTTAGAGCAGCTCAGCGAATGCGCGCGAATAGGGACCAGACCGCTGGTCTCCTAATACGAAGTCCCGCACCTTGCAAGCAAATACTTGAGACCACCTCCAAACTAACGCATATCCAGCGAGTCTCTAGTCATTGCGGCGTTGCTCCACGAATATTAGCACAAAGCTACGGCCATGAGACAGCTTGAAGGAACTGCAAGGTCTGCTGCCATTGCGACCCTTATTAGCCTTTTAGACAAACCAGCGAAAGCTGGCAATGCCAGCAAAAAATAACATCAGAGCAGCAGACACGGATCTGTAGCTCCTGAAACTGATCGTCCATCAGCAGCAGATTTGTACTTCGGTCATGAACCCATGCAGTCTGCGTAATGTGTCATATTCTGACCCTTGCAATGAGTGGTTCTTCAAAGTCACCAGGTGCACCGTCATTCGGGGCCCCTGGATGTCGATTCACTCCTTTATTGGAATTTCTGCCACGGAGGCCTCCACCTCTGCTCTTCTCAGCAGGGGTGAATTTGCCACTAGTTATTCCAGACTCCTTGGGGCCATTCAGCTCAATCTCTGGCACACGCGGCCCGGATCTGTTCTGTTGTCCCCTTCCATTTGACAGCCCATCGGTGGATGTTTCCGTTGAATTCAGAGACCCACTGTTCCTACGCGAGCTGAGGCTGCCCTTTTTGTTCCTATTTTTCTTGCTGTGGCTGGGGGTATCCCTGTCGCTGTCCTTTCCTTCGTCTACTGGTGGCTTCATCGTTGCATCTAGGGAATGGAAAGGCCCGTACACTTTTGCCTCTGCGATGCGGTGCTGCGTACGAAAAGGAATAGCCAAAGTGGCACAACGGCTCCACACTCTTCACAACCTCTCCAGGCTGTTGCTGCCCTATCCCCGTTGTCGTAAGCGTAGGACTGAGCGCTGCTATATATGTCGCATAACAAGGAGACAATTAGCTGTTCTACAAGGTGCCTTCTTCCGCTTTACTGAATTAAGAGTCAGTACACTATCCCGCAAATGTCCCAATAACGGTGCTGAAATGCTCCAAACCTTACCAGCGTAGCGGAGTTGCGCAGGAATCTCGAAGCCAAGTTGAGCAGCTGCCAAGAACCCAATGCTGCAATACACGCGGCTGCAGCTGCTGTGACCATGCTTGTAATCCCTCCATCAGCCAAGAGGCCAAGGTCCCGAAGGCAGCTGCTGGCCATACGATCACGTAGACTTGCTCTCGCAAAGAATGAAGCCTCAACGGGAGGGACCACCGCAGGAAACGCTTCACTAAAAAGAAACTTCTGCGAGAAAATCCTATCCCATAGTGGGAGACGATCGCTCAGGGTGCCATGGCCGCCACGCGAACTGTTGGCAAGTAATTTTGTGTTTAGACGTATTGCAGACTGTGGTGCTGCCAGCTCCAACGCGGAGCCTACGGAGGCATAAGAGTTGAAGGAACCATTAGAATTTTCCCCTCGATTCAGATGTCCACTCAGACACCTTCCTGAAGTTGGGAAATATCCAGCGATGCAGAGCGGCCCTTTTGCGAAGTGCCAGCTAGAGACCTGGAATGGCAAGCCAGAAATAGGCGCCAATGCGGCTATGACAGTCAACAAGCAAAGAGCTGGCCAACCCTCTGACCGCCTCATCAACGGCATTCTTTCATGTTTACGTCAGGGCTGGGACAGGGATCCGGGTGCGGAGTGAGCCCAGTGACGACTCCGATTGAAACTCAAGATATATATCCCACTGCAGACAACTGTGTGGATCCGAAACAAATTACGGAATGAGGAAAGGGAATTGTCCAGCATGAGTGGAGCTGCTCCTTAATATCAAGAGTCACGCCTCAGCATCTAGACAGCCTAATCCAGCCCCACGCCAGGGTATTTGTGTCTTGTCAGCAATCAGCACGGAGAAGCAGGATCGATGACGCCAAGTATGTTTTGATTTCCTGAATTATTGACGTATTTTGTAGTGTTACACACTGCAGGGGAAGTGTAAAACGAGACGCTAGCCACTGGGGACGTTATGGACTCCACCAAGAAGAAAGCTGACGCGGCAGGGGCAAGGGACGACTGTTTAAAGTGTACCAGTAAACACTGTGTGGCTGTTACTTTCTTGAGGTCTGGTAGGAAAAGCTGTATCAAGTGCTCTTTTTTGGGCAGCACACCGGGTCCACATCGCCGGAAGACCGCAAGAATAGCTAGTAAACAACTTCCAAGATCCGACGACGGCATCACCAGCCGGCATAATCCCTTCTGCGCCGTTTCACTGAGAGGAAAAACAGCTGTTTACGCCTAGACGGAGCGGATAATAATATACTGGTCCTGTTATATAAGATATATTTGATGTTTCCGAGGCGTGGGCTTGTCGAGGGTCTCTGCCGCCCTAAAATTCAGTGCTTGCTTCAGCGCTATCCAGACGCCAGCGACATCAACAAGATATTATTTTCCTTTGAGAGGAGGAATACCAACCTGAACTGAAGCAAACATGCGCATCGGTTTCCTTAGTAATATTAACTGACGAAGGGAAAGTAACTAGATAGGAATTGTAGCTCCGCGGCTGAGGACTCTTATGCCTGGGACCGAACTTTTGCTCGTAATTCCTCTTTCAGAGCAAATCGGAAAATGTTGGCCGTTGATTGGACGCTTAAATCGTGCTGCTCACGTGGCCAGTGGATAACTTTGTCCGTGATAGCAAGCTGGACGCTTGTTGCTATTGTGCTGTGGCACTGCAAGGTTTGTGGCAAGCACATTTTGCTTCAGTTTAAACTGCTCACAACATTTCTTCACGAGTTCTCCCATGCATCTGCTACGTGGATTACTGGGGGAAAGGTTAGAGGAATCGGTGAGTAAGGGCAGCTCAAAACGTGGGGGCTTAACAATGCAATTACCACCTTGGGGACCTGAGTGAATCGATCAGCTCGAGCGAAACAGTTGTTTCTGCAGCTGGAACCCCGTTCCACAGACTTTGGGACCAGCTATATACGTAGATAATACGACGCCATCCGTGCCGCCTTCATGATAGCTGTGACGAGATAGCTATCACAGCAAGGTTCGCTGTTTCTGGTGGTGAAGTCGCCGTGTAGCTTTAGTTTTGCTTGTGTGCAGAGGTTTACACAAATGAGGGAGGTGTTACGCGCACAGTCGGAGGAATTCGGTGGATTATTTTACCTGCTGGATACATCGGGAGCTGCTTCTGGGGCTTTGTATTTACGCTTCTCGCAAGTATTAGCATTTGGACTCTCCGAGTAAGCGCTGGTCTGCTGTGCTTCATGCTGCTCCTCGTCCTGTTGTTTTTTGCGAGAAACTGGACAATTGCTATAGTAAGCGTTGTTTTCCTTATTGAAATAGTCATTGTGTGGGTCTTCACGGAAATTTACCACAATGTTTGGCCATTACGGGTTGCCATGCTGGCGATTGGAGCTATGAACAATGTGTACAGTCTTCTTGATATTCTGGATGATACAGTGCGCAGGAAGGAGCCTGATAGTGACGCATACAAATGTGCATCGCTGACACACTGCAGTAGCCGACTCTGCGGCTCGCTTTGGGGTATTCTGGCATTGGGAATCGTCATTGCGGAAGTTTATTTGCTGCTGGCTATTAAGGACGTTGGGGACGAAACTTTTTAGAGGCTTCTTGTTGTGCTTCTTGCTGTGCGTCTAGATAGTGTAGTACGATATTTCTCGGAAGCAGTACCTATCCCCAGCGTCGCGGCTGAGTCTGTCGAAAAGATATACTTAACGCTCCAATCATCGTTCAGTTCTAGCAAGCTACTCTTATTTTATGACTTTACGATGAAGCTACTTTTAGGAATTGGGCGCTCTGCGCTACGTCAAATGCTCGCTTGAGTGTAGCGCTCTCTTGCTGTTAGACGGCAATAAAAATTGAGCACCAAAAGATGCTCCGAGTCAAATGCTTTGACGCAGTGTTGCCACTATGCATCAACTTTACGAGAGAATTAGGGGAAATTAAGCGGCCCAAACGTACTTGCAGCGTAACTTGCGGACCGGCTGCTACGGATTTTATGAGACAGTCTCATGTCCGGAATTCTGAAAAGAGCCATTTTAGAGGCTTTGTCCGGCGAGTTAGGTCACCATGCAGCATTCCAGGCATCAACGCGGCAGATTCCCGCCATCAGTGCTGCTTTTACCTTGCCATTTCTCATAATTTCTGGCTTTCTTTTCTTGAGTCCAGTGCACTGACAAGGAAAACCGAAACTGCCTTAATGAGTAACTGCGAGAGGATCCCGAAGCAGGTTGGTTTAGCATGGTAGTGCCAAGCAGCGCCTCTCGGGGACTTTTGGAGACCTACTGCACGAAGCGCCCAAATTAGCAGCAGGCCAGGATATATAGAGGCTTTCACTGTTGACAAGGATGTTAACTGAAGCTGTGATCAACCTGCACTTCGACATTAGGATGGCGTGCACTCAGTATCTGCGCAAAAAGGTGACTCAAGCGCTCGCGAGGTTTGGTAGCCAGAACTCGATATCACTGCTCAAAAGCGCAGCCGAGCTCTCGAGCCCGCTTCTGGTACCGCCCCACTGAAGCCATGACCCTTTCCCATACCAATTTTTTTCGTGGCACTGCATGTAGTGGGCCGTAGCGGTCTAGTGCTTCTGCCGCTTCCTAAGTACTACCCGTGTTGAATATTGTGGTGCCTAGGGCCTCCACGGGCCACTTACCAAAGTCGCAGCACTACAGAGGGGTCATTTTGTTCTACTTATTAAGATACCTACGACTCGATAGCTTCGAGTCTAATCGCTACTATCTGGTGGTTAACTTCGGCGAGAAGACGTAGAAGTCCCAAACCAGTCGTCAGGACACAGCACGAACTAAGCCTACAAATGCAATGTACACAAATTTACACTGGGCATACGCGCGTAGAAATTCAACATCACACTGTGGTTACCCTCTTAAAGGGGTAATGTGGGGGTAGCAGTTAGTTTCTTTGACCCCCTTTACGGTGTTACTGATTTGTTGCTGCTCGCAGGGCAAGTCCTGAATATGATTGCGTCAATTGGCATTTATGTTTTTAAGTGAGTGTAAGCCGGCAAAGCCAACAACGAGACATGCAGCAGCAACCACAGTAGCAGCAGACCGCAGTGGTGGTGGTTGTGAAAAACTTATGGGGAGATGCAACATGCAACGGTTCCCCAACCTGTTTGTTGTTAGTGGACGAAATTGAAGCTGCGCAAAAAGCTTTTAAATTAAATGGTCCGATAAATATACCGTTTTTGCTCCCACGCAACTGGGGAAACGGCTTCACCGACAGTACGAGCAGCGCGCTCCAACCGCCCACCAGCGCAAGCCTGGCCCCCTCAGTTTCACTCCCACGGACCCTGTTCAGTTCCATTTATATTAAACTGGGTTCGGCTTTGTCCGATAGGCACAGCGGTATTCTACAGTATTAGCAGACACACGCCATTACCGCTCGACGTACACCAGGACTCCACCGACCCTAGCAACTGCAGCAACGACGGCAACAGCAGCAGCAGATACCGAGTTAGTAGCACCTGTCCAACCAGATGCAGCCGCGGCGACTTTGGGAGACGCGGGATCACCGGTAGCACGGACAGAAATAGCGGCAGAAACAGCAGAAACTTGGAAAATGGCCGACCCGGATGTCGCCGTAGCGGCCGATTCCCTTTGGAATTTATCCTCTTCTTCGAATCCTAATGTAACCTCTTCTGCTTCAGCAGCCCCACACACATCAGCAGCCTCTTCATCAGCTTCATCACTTTCTGGAGCGGGAGCTGTAGGGGAAGTAGGAGAGACTGCAATCCCATCAAGTTTCCTCGGCACTTTGGTGCCGGTTCGTCGCACATTCATAGAGGAAGTCCCCGAAGATCTGCGATGCCCCATATGCTACGATGGGGCCGCCAACTGCAGCACTCGTTGCGGCCATTCTTTTTGTCTGCACTGTCTTTACAGCCACATAACTACACGCATCATTCACCAACAGTCTACCGCCTGTCCGCTGTGCCGGTCGGCAAATGCAGGCCTAGGAGTCAGCACCATTTCCGGGGAAAAGTCAGCCAGAGTAAGGCAGACGGTCACAAGAAGGCCCTAGACTTTGTTTAGTGTCCCGTGACTTAATCACGTGCGGAGCTTCATTGTCGTTTCCTGCTCAATCTAGGTTTCCGCGCACATTCCATTGTTGCTCCTCAACCGTCGTCCATAGTCTCAGTTTCCCTTCGCCAGTCTCTGGCTTCAGCTGCGCCGCTTTCTCATGAAATATGCATATGTTTTCATTGCTGTGTGCAGACACGTGCCTTGCGCGTTCGTTGTTTGGGCTATGAAGGAGGCTGCCAAGTAGAGGGGCCTCTCTCAGAGGTAGAGAAGCACGAGACCATTTGCCCGACTGTGCTAATTTTCTGCAGATTCAGAGACGCAGGCTGCAGCACTCCTGTGCTTCGAAAGGAAGTATGCTTTGTTTCCGCTGCTGCCGTTGCCGTATTTGATGCTGCTGCTTAGGGCGGTGCTGTTGCCACAGCTGCGGTGGAGGTGTTGCAGTTACTGCTACCAGTGTTGCAGAAGTCACGTATGGTGCTGATTCTTCGTCACAGCTACCGGGTGCAGTTACCCAGGATAGGTGTCCTGCTGTGGGCTGGTGCTTTCGCGGCAGGCGTCTCTTCATGAAAACCGTTGTCGGTTCAACCCGGCCGTGCGTTGCTGCCGGCACTATCTCTCTGGCTGCAAAGTCCGCGGTATAGAGGAGTTGCTGCAGACGCACGAGCCCCGCTGCAGGTACTTCTAGTCATTTCTCCCTCATTGCAAGCCCGCAGACTGAAGTGACATAAGTAAACTTGCTCGCTGCTTCCCCATCCCTTTTCGTCTTCTTTCCAGCATTTGCCCTCATATGTTGAGGGATAGAAGCTAACGTGGCCTGTTTTTGGATTACTGATCGGGTTCGAGTAATTATCGGGAGCTGACTTGCCTGTGACTTGCTGTCAGGTACCGCAACATGCAGAAGTTCGTCAATTGCCGCCATATAGCCCTTGGATGCGGCCTCCGCATTCGAAAACAGTACAGAGAGAGGCATTCTGACTGCTGCGCCTTTAAAATACTACATGAATTCAAGCTCAGAAGGAACCAGCAGCAACAGCAGCGGCAGCAGCAAGAGGACGACCAACAGAGCGAAACAGCTGAGTACAGTGGCAATTTCGCAAGTGATGGGAATGTCATTCAGACAACAGCAACAACTGTGGAACGTGCAGATGATACGACGGCATCCAGGGCAGCACCAGCAGTTGGCGAATGTGCCGATCTGTGCCTTGCACTCCAGTGGGCCTCCCCTCGAGCCCTATCGGAAGATATTCTGCTGGGATGTTTAAGCAACTTTCTGCCCAATGTTTCGAGTATTAGCGAGGGACGCTTTCCAGGGGAGTTCCACGTCGTACTTAAAGAGTAGGTCAACACAAATCATACTGTTTTGCCATTATGCAGCTAATCTGGATGCTGCGCTGTTGCGCTGCTGGTACTGCTGCAATCTCTCCAACAAAACGTCTACTGTCGCTCAGACCATTACCCGTGGTGTCGTTTTCGCTGACGTGGCGTTTCCCCCTAAATGGATCCTTCATTTTCTAATTTCTGCCCACTTGAGGCGCAGCGCTGCAGCATTGACATCTGAGCGCGTACGATTGCATGCTTGTTTTGCTCTTCAGGGTGCCGCTGCTTGCTGTTCGCTCCATAGGGATGGTGGGTGACCCCAACATGAGCTCTAATCTATCTACACTGGGGCTTCTTTTCAAGGGGCTCACCACTGTCCAGTCTGTGCAGCTGTAGCCAGCTAGCTACACAGCAAGCTCTGTGTAAAATCAAGGCAACGGGCATCCGTTTGCCGAGGACACAAATTACAGGCAGTGTTCCCACACATATTCCAACCCTCGAGCACATGAATACTCATGTGAGAGCAGCATGGCACCAGCTGCAACAGTTGCAAGCGTTGCAACAGCTGGTACAGGCGCGAAAAAAAACTTTGCTCCGAGGGCACCGGTGGCGTTTCCGTGTACTTGCCCTAGTGCTGCCTTGCACCACTTTTCTAGAGGCAGCAGCACGCTGTCACCGCCGCTTCGTAAAGTTTTGCCACCGTAGTAAATTTTTTCAGGTGAATTCATATACCTTTCGTAGCAGGAGTATCAGCCTTCCTCGGCGCTTGGGAGTTTCGCTGTATTGCCCTTCAGGGTTCTGTATAACTGCTGTGCTGTCGTCTGGCTGTTTGATAGCGCTCAGCTGTAATAAGCAGCAACAGGTACAGCAGCAACTACCGCAGCACTAATGGCACCCCTCGGATGGCCTCGCTAATGCCTGTAAAGTATCGTTTGGCACGGAGCGACTACAGACCAATAGGCATTCAGGAGCTCAGAAAAAAACACTGGAGTCGTGTTCACCCCACAACCGCGCTGCAACTGCTATTCGCTGTCTCAGATGCGGTTGAGCCCCGCGTGCCAGCAGAATCATGAAACAATATGTGCTAGCACCTAGCACCTTCAAGCGCATGCTTGTTCTATCCGGGCATATTTGGCGTGCCTGCGCTTTCCTTCAGGTAGAAGGCATTGTAGTGTATGGGCGAAATATATGTGAGGAAAATGTGTCTTTGTGGGCTGACCTTCGCTCCGTCTCGCTCAGGGTCGTAGCGGAGGTACCAGCTCGTTGGGGTCGATGTTATCAGGTGTATGGTGCAGCAAAAAGCATCGGCCACTGCACGAAGAGACAGTTCGTCTCCCCATGTGCCGCTTCGCTCCATATCTCTCAAATACCTATCAAACAATGGGGCGCCATCAAAAAAGACCTCATAATCTTTGCGGCATTTGCGCATTTGTGCGACAGCCATACGCCTCACGTGCCGATGTTCGTTCTCGTTCCCAAACAGAGAGAATGAACACGAACGGAACTGGCAGTTGCCGTCCCCTACCGATGTTACTGTGCGGCATCCTAAAAACGACAAACGCTGCTCAAGCAGACTCGACTCCGTCTCCCACGCCGTTACGTTCTTCGGATAGCTAACATGGGCTCGCGCAGCTGCTCTGGGTGATGTACTGCTGCTGTTTGACATGGTCGTCAGGACAGTGGTTGGCCTCGCCTCTTCTTCTTTGTCGCTCTTCTTGAAAGACCACAGGCGACGAAAGAAACTGGCACCTCTCGTGAGCTGTTTTTCATCTTCTTGCCTGTGCTCTTCTGCGTCATTGGCGAAGGCATCTGGCTTATAACTGCTAAGAAGAGCCACTCTGCTGCTCACCTTCTTGGGGGGCATTAAAGGGTCCTTCATGGTGGAGCCTTCGGCCCCTGCGGACGCATTCCTACCCTTCGTCCTGCGTCTCTTAAACTCCCTGTCTGCCCTCTTCGCAGCCAAGCGAGTCCGCACAATCAAATACGCCTTCAAGACAGTCGCAAAGCTTTGCACGTCAACTCGCCTTTCCAAACGATCCAGTAGGACGAAATCATCTGTAGTCATTGGCCGAATTTTCGGGACATCACGTTGCTCCTGGTGGCCGTCAAGAGAGGGGCCCCCGACTATGGAATAACCCTTTTTAGAGGGAGAAGCCGATTCGTCTGAGCTGGATGCGGAGGACGAAGGAGAGGAGCTCAGCACCTTCGAGTCAAAACATGTGCGCACCATAATTCTGGTAGTGATGGATGGGGAGGCGGAGATACCGATAACACTGCTGCTGCTAATGCTGCTGCTGTTAGCGCTGTTACTACTTGCTGCACCCCTTCCTGCTGGTCTTGGAAACAACACCCTTGACCGTCGCTCCGCGAGCTGCAGCTGAATATGATTCTACTGGCCCGCTTCCTGGGTCAGTAGGTCTACAGTAGCTAGGGAGACTCTTGCTGCTTAGGCAGTTGATGAATATTGCAAAGTTTCGCTAGCCTTGTTGGGGCCGCCCCGGTCGAAACATAGAGTGTCTGAGCTGTCATCAGAACAGTCGCTATTGGTGATAAGTATTCTGCTGCCGTCGTTACTGCTGATGTCAGAGGGAAGTAAAGGGCCTACGAGCCGTACTGGTCGGTTTTCCCTCTATAAGGACCCAGGGTGATGAGCCGTTGCGGCAGCGTCCGTCGAGCTGAGAGTTGTCTAGACACGAGTTTTCGTGTCAGTTTAACCTTCGAAGCACAAATAAAAAAAGAATCCGGGAAGACTGAAAAACTGTTGACGTGTTTAGCGACTCAAGCAGATCCGCTTAGTGGATGGATCGACGCAATGAGACAAGAGCCGTAACTCTTGCTGTTACTGGTTCAGCTATTGCTGATACTGCCAAATATGCTTATACATCTTTGAAAAAACTACTACAGCAACTGTAGATTGAGGAACCGCTGCAACTGCAGCCGAACAAAGCGGAAGAGCGTAGAGGTGCTGTGCTCTACTGAGTCCACAGGATTCGAGCAAAAGATGCCGGGCTGCGGGATAATATGACTAGTTGAACCATTTTCTAATTGAAACGTTGGCCTACCTCCAGTATTGCTGAAGCCTAATGCTAAAAATCATGAGCGTCAGGTTTGGGGCTGGTTGAGACTTCACTGGAAGCAACGCAGCGCATTTGACCAGAGCGGACCAGTTTTGCCTTCTTTCTCTGCTATTGATTCCGGCAACTAGTGCATTTCTTCTCTGTGCTTGCGTTTACAATGAGGTAAAATGTCTCCTCAGATTCAACCGAGATCGGTGTTTCCGGTAGCGTGTTGCAGTTACGATGGCTGTTTGGAAGTGCTTGACCACCTTGAAGTGCTAATCTGTACCGGTGCTGCCTTCCGGTGCTGTTTATTGCGACTTGTTCCAAATTAAACTCTGTAGAGTGCTTTAGACAGCGCCAGATACAGCGCGGGCCCACGGGGAAAAGAATTAAGGCGAGTTTGCTGGGCAGGTCGCGCTGGCCAGGGTAGCGTCGAAGGCTTCAAAGGAACAACAGCAGTGGCATGGGAGCCCGCCAAGACATCCTAGTGCCAGAAGTAGGCTCGGGAACTGTGCCACGCGCCCATAGCGTCGACACGGCAGGCAACTACTTCAAATATTGCTAGGTGCCCGCAATCACGCCGACACGGAAGTTCTTCGCAAACGCAGCCCCTACCCTTGAATACGGCGTCAGAGTTCTACAGCAGGTGCGTGTTGGGCATGGGGAGTACTTCATGAGTTGATCTCCGTAAATAACCGCCTGGCCAGCGCTGTTCCGCGGAGCGAATCTTCCTCGAAATCTCCGTTGGTGCATAGTCGTCTCCTCCGAGCTTTTCCCGCTCTTTTCGCGCTCTCTCGAATAGGCCTTAGCTCCACATGAACTTCTAAACCTATTCGTGGTTCTCCTTGTAGAGTGCGCCTCGAGTCACGTAGCACCAGCTAGCATCTAGGTACATTGGAAGACCACCGAGGCTTTTTGTCCTGCAGGCCATACTCGTTGCACTGTGTTGATCAGACCCTGATGTAGCTGGAATTAGCCCTAGAAATATTTGTATTGTTACTCAAGGCTGCGCATACTGCAGCGCATCTCTTGAAGACACGAAGTTGTAGAGGTAAAATGTGTAGCCTCCGTAGCTCAACATCTTCATGAACCTCCGAAGAGACCGTCCAATGCTTTGTTGCACAGGCAACCACAACGGCAGACACTCATGCTCTCAGTCGTTCATTAATCCTGAGAACTCCCGCCAGCATGCAACACTTCGTAAGGGCACCTTGAACGCAGGCTTCAAAATTGTCCGCAATATCACGAATCGTTCCCTTGTCGCGCCGACGTTAACAAGTGTACAGCCCGTTAAATGTAGACTCGTCCACAGTGGTGGATTGCCCAGAATACTGTAAACGGGTGTTGCAGGCTACGACCACTTTCATCGTGCACGACCACTTTCATCGTGCAGTCACCCGCAGAGGTACACTAGCCTTCTCTAGGATCATGGCGTGAAAGCTAAGCAACACAGTGAGTTCATGAATGTCGGGTGATCGGTGATGAGCAATGCCGATTAAACACAACCTTGCGGATGACTCCCTTTACATTCGGTTAGTACCCCGCATGGAGCAGTCTTGCTTTCAGTCCCAGATGGAGGGCTCATTCAGATTCAGTCTCCCTATTCGGGCAGGAGTACTGTCACAGCGCTCTAAGAGCGAATTTAATAAGCGCACAAGTGGTTCATAAGCGCACAAGTGGTCAAGACCTGGCCGGACGGGTGAAGTTAACGAGGTTGAGCTGTAGCAGGCCAATAATGACTCCGAAAAGTCCTGAGCACATGTGAATATACAAATCGCACAAAGACCGCTCGAAATTGTAGCCGTAAAGCGACTGAAGGTATTTTGGCGCCAATAGCCAACGAGACTTAGTGCTCTTTGGCGTACTACAAGGAAAACCCGACTGCTGCCAAATCATTTCGTAATCAGAAGGAGGCGCCAATAAGTGCACGAAAATAATGCACAGCATATTTTGATAACCCGCAGTTACTACTGTAAGGAACCGCCACTGACGAACTGGTATCCATGCAGCCTTTCTTACCAAGAGCTGACGCGAAAATCTCCACAATAAGCATTTTGACGAATATTTCTGGCCTCTGCGCGTCGCCGAGAGCGGCTCCGCTACCTGCTACGCCCACTGAGATCCTGTTAGGATCGGCACAGAAACACTGGCGCTTCTCATGGAACGATGGCATGAAGAGCCGTCGCTTCCAAGCGCGGCTCCATAGTTAAATTACTGTTTACTTTTACGCCCTGGTGTAAAACAAGCTTCAAGGGGGCTGCTAAATCATGAATTGCAGAAGGCATGAGATTTCTGTTTGACAACGAAGCGAAAGTTGCTCAAGCAATCTGCGGTATCCTCACCCCGAAAAAACATTAGAGAGGCCCACTGTAAGCCCTGTCGCCAAAAGTCCCCATCCAGCTGCAATGGCATCTGCTTGCCACTTCTGTCAGCAGAGACAATGAAAGTGAGCAAACTACGCACGAAACTGCATACCGCACGAAACACGTCAACCTCATCCAAGCTAAGCAGCCAGCTTGTTGCGCTATTCATCGTCCTTACTTCAATCTTGTTGGCATCCATCATGCTTTGGATGAAATCCGGAGGAACGCCGTCTAGCTTGCCTGAGTAAAAACGTAAACAGCTTCTGGCGTATATCGTACAGTTAGACTTGCAACGAGGCTACTACGTTAGGAAATCGCGCAGTAAACTGTTTCGAGCGAGTAAAAGAAGCTAGAAGAACGACCGGTCTTAAAGGACCTACTGGCAACCAAGATGGCAATAATAACGCCATATATTGCAGTTGCCTCGCAAAATATTACAGACACCAAATTCTTCGACCGAATCCTGGGGGACTTTACAGCTGCGCCAAGAAGGCTGCTTCCGGTTATGAATATTCCCCTGAAAAAAAAGGAATGCCACAGAAACCCCCCAGACAGTGCAACGACACTGTGAACGGCGTCCATGGCCCCACCTTTAAGTCGATGTCAGCTCAAGCGACAACTCATTACCAAAAGTTTAGGACACAGACTTGCCAGGCAGCACCAATCGCTGAAAGACCCAACGCCAGGGCAACACCAAGTGCTCCCCATGCGACTGGAGGAATGTCACGAATGATATCCCCCCATCCTGTGTACGGCAAAGCAACTCCCTGTTGTGCCATCCTCAAGCGAAAGCGCCCGTATGCCTGAGCAACTCCCTGGCAATCAGCCCGCGAAGAGGCCAGTGAGGCTACCAGATATGGTCGAGCAGGAAGGCTCTTGCCTAGACGAAAAGTTGCGCAAGAATTGAGTTAGCGTTGAGCCCGCCCTTCTGCATTCCTACTGTCCCAGACGACATGGAGGATTCAAAATATCCCCTGTTATGAATGTCCTAAGTTGTGGACACACAGGGGGCAAGGGTATCCAAGATGGCTGAAAAAGCTGAATCCACCTGATTTTAGCCATTAAGAAAACATCCTCACGTACTGTTTTGTTCTGGAAGTCTGCTGGCAGTATTAACCCACCAAGAAGCCAGCGCAACTTGCATGCGCGCTTCGTGGGTCTGAGACCGCGAAGGCTGCAACTGCAGCCTCACTCGTTGGAGCTTAATGAGAAAAAAGTGCCAAGCTTAAACTGGAAAATATTTTATAACGTGCAGTTGAGTAAGTACTGCTCGAGTATAGGAGGGAATTCAATTCTACAGCGGCGTCCAATAAGTCCCATATAGTCTAGGTGGTTAGGATACTCGGCTTTCACCCGAGCGACCCGGGTTCGAGTCCCGGTGTGGGAAGTTTGAAGCTGATTGTGCTTCTTTTGCAACATGATGCCCTCACATCCTGAGAGGTCTTGAGCTCACTTGATTTTGTAGGTTGGCGCGCTGCTCGTTAGCAACAGGTACTGACACACATACGCTCTTTCAGCCAAGCGTCGTTTTATTGTCCCATTTTGGTGCCAAGAATTCTAGTATCTATTTCACGGAAGCTTCGCGGCATTCCCACGAATGCAACCGCCGCAGAAAATATATACAACGGAGTCTTCGAATGTTCAGAGGCAAATAAAGTGAACTATTCTGGTGACACCGTGCAATATTCGACCAAGGGGCAGAGCACCCAGGCTCTTGGTTGTGGCGTTAGTTGGGAAACGCTGAAGAAGGTAAGCTGTCGCCGTGTGATTCTTGCTAGTGGCTGTTTGGGACGTCACCATCTTACTTGGTTGGCTCGCGCAGTTGCCAGGCTTCTTCTCACAGTTTTATACCTGTGTATTGCAACTATATTTCGAAGCTTCAGATTAATCCTCTTAGAAAGGACTTTCCATCAGACAGCTAGCACTCAGTTATTTGTTACCACAATAGCACCATAGGCGCCGACAGTTTACATAAAGCGCAGTCAGGTGGTGCAACTAATTATAAAAACTACAAAGATACGTAAACTCGAGCTATTCAGTCCAAAGGTTAAGACTGATCGTCTTCGAAAGGATTTAAATAGCCAGCACTCAGGACTCACGACTATCCAAATTGTGCCGCCGGCGACGACTGTCTAAGTCAAGCAAAGTTCTGTGGTGCAGTTAATCATAAGAATTGCAAGGATAACCACGCACATGAAGCCCTTGAGACAGGGAGATCCCTGTCCCTCAGTGGACGCGGTTGTTCTGGTTGTAAAATAAAAAATGTGCTGTGCAGCATGAATTACCAGCTCTGAATCCATGTATATGCCGTTTCAGCATAGAGATCACATAGGACTCTTAAAGCAAATGCAACTTCACCATCTCATGCATAGGACCCCAATTTGGTGCCTTATGGTTACATCATCAGGATGTTAAGCTTAACTGGTAGCATCGGCGTCTTGAGAGAACGATATTATCGCCTCTCACTGCGCTTCTTCGCTCTCTCCGCTGCAGCTACGGCCTTCAGAGATATCGCTACGCTGCTGTCTCGTCAAAATTGCCCCCGTTTGACTACTTCTTGCAGATTCCCGTGATAGTTCCGGTTCTTGGTCTGCGCTGAGCTCATGTTCGTGCTGCCTTTGCATCCAACTGAGGTCACCTTGGGAAAATACCACTTCGTCTTCTCTATCAGCGCCACAGCATTCCATTGTTTGGCACAAAAGACCTGCATCTTGACCTTTGGTCTTTCTGTACTCGCGAATGTACTCTTCGGGAACCCGGACAGTTCCCTCTGGAGACACAACTTCAACTTCTGTCTCTTGAATCTCTGCTGGGTTCTTGCGCACCATAACTGCAGGCATTTCCGTAACCTTCTGGACGGGATATGGAACAATAAGAGGAGCAGGGCACTCAAGAGAGACGTCGAACTTTGGTACGAATCGCTCGACATGAACGATCTTTTCCACCGGTTTCCACACGTACTTCACTGTGTCTACATACTTCGGGACTTCGATAATCTTGGGTACCTTCTTTTCGATTGTATCTACCACTATTTCTTTCTCCACAATTCTGTCAACAAACTTCACCTGGGGGACTTCAACTTCGATTGTCTGTTGTTCCCCCACATACTTCACCACCGGGCGAGGCACTTCCCTTATTTCCCATTTGGGAACAAACTTGTGAGTGTACCCAGTGACGATCGGCACCAGAACTTCTCTTTCAACATACTTGTACTTTGGTATTTCAATGTTGACCGGCTGAGCGTCGATGCGCATTTTTGGGACTTCGTGTTCCACTCCCTGGTTGTACACCCGTGGCTTCACTGCATCCACAACGTCTACTTGAGGCACTTCAATAATCTTGTCGCGCCTGTGGATCTCCTGAATGACTGGAACAGGCACAATAGGCTGCTCGCAAGTCAATTTAAGGCGACCGTCCCTACTCCACGTCCATAAACCATGGTTTGCCTGGTGGGCCGGCGGGGGTTCCGCATAGCAGCATGGCCCGCAGCTTGGATTGGGTGTTGCTGTTCCATCACTTCCCTGGCCGCTTCCGAAAGCATAAGGGGCTCCAACCATAGACCCCTGACTCATGAAGTTGGGAAATCCGCTGCCGACTTGTGGCAGCGAGTGGATTGGCTGGTGGCTCGCGGTGCTGACGCCGACGCCTCGTGGCGTGGCGTCGCCACTTTGTATGTTAGACATTGCTTTTGAAAAATGTGCTTAAGTATTGAAGGATCAAATAAACCTCACAACTATGGCAAGATTATAGATCGGCGGGCTCTGTAACCCGCGTGAGGCTACGGCCGACGGCTCGCTGCCGGAGCCGCTGCCGCCAGTTCTGGGCAGCGAAAAATAGAACACAGCTGGAGGATTCCTCAAACAATAGTGGATAAAGTTGAGGCAAAGTTGAAGCAACAGGCTGAAAATCTCCTGAACTCCTGTAAAAAGAGATGGAAAATGTCAGCGTGGCGGAGCCATTGGGACCGGCTGTGGAGGTATGCAACCGCATCGACTTTGCGAGCGCAGGGCACCTGGTAAGCAGCGAAAGCCTGGCTTGCACCGCAGAAAGATTGGAAGTTTCACCCTTCAGTCAGTACTATTTACATGCATTTAAAGTATTTACGGGATATGAGTGTGAACTGTGGAGGCGATGCATCAATTTTCCAAGCTAGTTGCTTCTGGACGTTGATTTGTGTTATCTGGCACGGGATGCCTCGCTCTTGTCGGGAGATACTGTTCCAAAAGTAGCTAAAGTTACCCAAGTTCAGCCATTTTATCTTATTGTGTTGTACGAACTATTTGTTCTGAGAATATTTAGAACATTTTGGAGCCTGAACTCGACAGAGCTTGCTGCTGATGCCTCAACACAGCTAGTTAAAATCACTGCAGCGCGACACTCCGTGTACATTTTATTGCTCAATTATTGCTTGTATAACAGAGTGAAATCTTCCTACCTTTTGCGGAGTGTTATTGGTGTTGCGCAATGCTGGACAGAAGCAAGGATGTTAAAAAAACACAATGAACTTGAACACATGAACAGATAGTAGACCTACACGTGAGGGCAAAGGGCTGCAGTGGGAAGAAGGCAGCGGGTTGTGCATTCTATCTCCCCACCACCACATGAACGGCATAGGACAGCACCCTGCTGGAAGGGGCGTGGATAGACAATCTGGATAAGGTGTCTTGAGTTGCAAAAGTAGGCAGTGTCAATTGAGGAGTTTAGACGCAAAGCCATTCCGAAGCTGTAGGCGCAACGCTCAGCCTGAACAGTGAACCTTTTTACTGCTTAAACATCTCAAAATCAAAGCACCATCTCGACAGTGATGCGTCAAACTAAGAACACAACTGGCCTGCACTGATGAACGCTGCCGTAATGTAGGCAGTGGAGCGGCAGCGTAGTACACAACCCTCTTGCATTGATGGATCCCACTGGTCCCGGGAAAGAAACAGAGAGGGTTTCCTATCTTGATTCAGTTAAGTTGGCTGACAACAGAGAAAATGGAAATCAGTTCCCTGGAAGTGACTGGACTCCTGGGAACCAAAACGAAGGGGGTTCGATTCAATCATTCGTCACTGCAGTGTCGCCACTGCAGTGTTGTAGACTTTCTTCCCTGTAAAATTATGAGGCCTAGGCTCAACAAAAACAAGAAAAATCCTGGATAACACAACTTTGTAAATGAGCGTTCTACGCCTAGTCGGCCTTTTTTGCGTCCCGCTTGCGTTTCTCTTGAATGGTCACACCCCCACGGCAGCTGAAAGGGGATGCAAGCGAAAGGCAGCTCCTTCCTTTTTCTTCTGCACAGTTAGACTTTGACCGTTTTCCCCCACCGTCTATTAGGAGAACTTTAAGAGCCACCGAGGAAGCTCAAGTAATCAGAGAGCCGACTGATTAAGTAACTGTTCACTCCCAACACTCCTAACACCTTCGCAAGTGCGCAGTGCGAAAATCGTTATACATTGGAACCGCTTGTACAAAACACACGCAGCACCTGAGCAGCGCTCGAGTTGAGGTCCAACAGGGTGGGACCGCTTAGATGAAGCTCATGAGGCAGGTACACTGCGCTGGGCTAGATCTGCCAGCGGCAACTGATACTTCCCATGCCACATTGTCAATCCGGGAAGCAACAACGACAAAAATCATAGATGTCCTTCACACGGCCCTGAGCTACCTAATGCTTGCATACACTGCTGGACTTGAAACTGCCGCTGCTATAGGTTTACATGCTCCAACTGGCTCGACAATTCGGCGTCTCCCTAAAGGGGTATACTTGGCAAAACAAGGCATTTATGCCTTCCCTCGGAAACAAGCACGTGCATTTGTAACAAGTGACAAGGTTTTTCAGCTTGGCCAGCACTGCTTAAACTGAATAACACTGTTTGCGCCCGAAGGAATTCTTGACCTGCTTACAGCTGACCTTCGTGAGGCCATTCTAACCCAGATCTACAAGGCAATGCCCGGACATCACGCTGCAATGGAAAGAACGTCTTGAAAAACTATGTCCGTGCGCTTCGGAGGCGAACAGCTCACAGAATTCTGCCATCTGTACACAGCTGTCCACCACGCAACTTTGGGGAGGTTTGGACGACGGGATACAGACGCCCAGTCTAAGCTGCTGCAAGCGCGAATTCATGTCGATCGACAGCTACCGTTCCGTGAGCAACTACCACTCCAGTTCGGGAGCATGGCATTTAGAGCCTGTGTGCACAACACACAGGGAAAACCCTGAGCACCCAAGGGCGTCCCAAGCTCTTTATCTGAGCTTCTGAAGCTTTTGTCCATACAAAGCCGCTTTTTCTACAAGAAGAGGAAAGCAAGGGCCCCTACCTTCCTCGTCCGCAGTAGCCAGCCGAAGCTGTTTACGCAGATCCAGCAAATCGTTCAGAGCAAAGGCAGTCTCGTGCCCGTCTTTCCTGAAGACCCAGAGGGGAAAGTAAATAAACATAGTCCCATGTTTCTTACGGTGTGGTACAGAACGCGAGTATCATTCGCTGTGCAAGCGAAAAATACGAATTAAACTTCATCTGCATACGCTTGCACCGAAAATTCTAGAAGAGGCATCATTGTTCTCACCAGCTTATCAAAAGTGTACCGTTGTTGGTTTCTACTAGTTTGGCTACATGTACTTCGTCATCGGCACCACTGCAACATCAGCAATGCAAATGGAGAGGAACAGCAAATCAATTCAAGTGAGTAGACTAACAGGGAAAATGACAAGCAACCCGCGTTCAATTGGTACGCAGTCAAATCTGTATGCGCAATATTCGTCCACTTCTCGAAGTGTGGGAAGCCGCTTAAGGCAAAAGTGACGGGCGCACCCTCCGAATTCAGTGAACGGTTGTTATTGACAGGGTGTACATAGAGGCACCACGCAGGAGGAAAATCAAATTCAGAAAAACTATTGCACAAGTGTGAGCAAAATCCATGCTCTGCATCGCACGAGAAATTTTTGATTCCCAGTTCTACCTGGTTAGCTAAATCGTCGGCGGTTCGTGGCCCCACGCTACGCCATTGAGCATCACATAACTCGAACCACTGATAAAAACGACGAACAAATAAGCGAGGAGGAGTCACAATAGCTTTCAGAAAATCCTTTGAAACAGATGTAGAGAAACTGAGAGCGCTTTCCGTAAAAAAACGGTGTGCTGGCCCACCTTAGGGAATAGCCTTCGGACTGTCGTTTTCTGCACTCTGAGCAACTGCAGCGCGACCGCAAAATCTCCCCTGAAATTTCGAAGACTTCTTTCATCATGAGTGGTTCTCCTGCACTCAAAAGTTGTTGAACAGGCACTTGGCAGCTAAGATTGACTCGGGGAGCCATTCTGACAACCGAATATGTCAGTACGCAGCCATCAGCCCATGCATGCCCAGCATGGGTTCAGCTAGTGAAGGCGCCCACAGCCACAGGCCAACAAGTGCAGTAACCCAAGACTTGAGGGAGAGCGAATTCGATTTCTGCGTCTTCCACTGCACGCTGTGGTGGTGCGCCCTAAGCTGGTCTGCCTAGATGACCTCAAATGTGTATCCTGCTTTCCATATACACCTGCACGTTAGCTGATATTAAGGAAATCATGCTCTGACGACTCAAGCAACACTGCATAAACACCTTCAATTCCAGTGTGCTTTCCAAAACAACCCTCACCCTCTCCTAAAAGAGCTCCTTCTGGACGTAAGAGAGCGACCAGGACAGCAGACCCATCTTCAGCAAGGGAAGGCTCTGGCTTCAGGGAGCCATACCGAATAGTAGAGAGCTCGCAAGCCACCCTGTCTGCGAGGGTGCGAATAGCGTTCCACACCTGAAGCACCCGATGGGAAATTGAAGCAGCAAGAAAATGTGCTGCCGCCTGCAGGGGTGTGAGAGGGCTCTTGTGATGGCGGATGCCTCGCGCTATCTTTCAAATAGAAAGGCGTCTTATAGAAAGAGCGGCGACAAGAACTCCATCCACTGGGTGTCAAGGAATTGCAGTTCTGGAACACCGTAGTTGACGCACTGGATCTTCAGGGCCTAGCCTGTCAACAAATGAGTCCCTTGCATCGGGCACCGGAGACCCTGCAAAGTCCCTAGAGTTAAGTCTAGCGTCGAGCGGAAGCAAGACTAACTGACGAGCCGCGCTCAATTCCGCCAGTCTCTGCGTGGCTTCAGGTCGGCCGAATAGCTCATGTCGCTTATCACAGCTGTCACAAACGAAGTAGGCCATGTTGCAAACAACCGCCAGTGTTGGAATGCAGACACTTTTCAGCATGCGAATGCCTTTTTCTGCGTCGACCAAACTGCAACAAAAGACACCAATCATGATACTTTGATCCGCGCGAAATTCGCAGTTGCACAGGCTGAAAAGAGCGTTGAATCTCCAGTCCTCATCCTGCTTTCATATACCGGCTATGGAACATATCTTTCCCCGCTACGAAGTCGTGACCTTTGGCCCTAGCTCAACTTTAAGCTCCATCCTCTCAGCCCCTTACCTGAGAGCCTGCGGAGTAGTAACAACTACACACCCATCCAAGGGCGCCTGCTGCTGAGTGAGAGTAATGTGAATATCTCCGGTTCCAGGAGGAAGATCCACAACTAGATAATCTAGGATACCCCAGTGAGTGCCCGTTAGCATCTGCTGAACGACAGAGCTAACAAACGGACCGCGCAGTGCGGAGTGTCCCTGAAATAATAGGCAAAAGGCCGCTGTGATGTAACGAAATGAAATACATGCTTTCAGTTCATGAACTGCTGAAAGCAGTCAGAATGCCTAGCAAACAAGCGGGCACAACAAAATTCTAACAGACTATCTAATGAGCAGTAAACAGGCGGGCACAACAAATTTCCAACAGACTATCTAATGGATCACAACCAGTTCGTCATCCCAAAGTAAATAACTGTCCCCCAACACTCGCCTGGTAATTTTTTTTCGTAATGAAGCCATACGACATACACTTGATCCCCGAGACTACAAGAGGAACCATGAGCAAGTTCTCTTCGCGTGCAGCTTCAGCTGTTTGCGTCTCTCCAATGTTTGCTGCAGGCGGTTCGGGGTTCTGGATGGACCAATCCTCATATTCAATGCGCCTCCGTCGCACTGCTGAAGTTCCCTGCTTATTCTGTACCTGGAGGGGTGCCGTGGCACGTGATTTCACATTATCTTGTTCGTTCGAATCACACTCTTCCTTTTCAGCAAATCGCACACGGGCTTCCTCCTTGTTAAGCATGGTAGGAAGGCTTGGCCCATAAATGTCGGCGTCTAGTAATCCAACCTTCGCACCGCTCTTTCTCAGCATCAAGGCGAGAGATAGGGCAACAGTACTCTTACCAGAGCCTCCCTTACAGGAGGCAACGCCCAGTATATATTCCACTCGCCGTAGGTTTCGGGGACGACCAGGAGAATCGTCCCGGTTCGCGGTCATTGAATCCAAGGCCACGTCCACCTAATAATACGCAAATAAAGACACGCATGGGATTACCCCTCAACGATGGCTAACCAAAAATCGCTGTGCAGCGGCTCACAGCCAAGCACAGTGGGTAGAGAACGACACAAAAGAGGTACTCCCATAGATTAAGTGAAGCTAGGAGCAAACACTCTCACACCCAATTGCTCATTAGGCAACCACGTACCTTTCTGACCCATGGCAACTGCTTCACAACCGATTCTGCATCTTCTTGTATGCGACTCTTGAAGGGGCAAGCAGGCGTGGTGAGGCAAAGGCAAAATTTGACGTTTCTACCTCCATTTTCTTCTTTTTCTATCTGAAGGTCCTTAACGAACCCGAGGGAGACAATATCACGGCCTATATCCGGGTCTTTCACCTACAGCAGAGCGAGGTGTCCACAAGCAAACAAGCAACGGTCACACCGCCTCCCCCATGAACATCTTGAGCAGCCAGTTTCCCTTTCACCAGTTAGGCATAAGCGGGAAAAGATCGTAGTGCATGTACTGCCTTTTGATTAGGGCGGCACCTGGCGTAGCTGGCTCAAGACTTGTCCATGGAAGGCACGCAGAACCGTCTGGTGGGAGTCTTCGAACAATTCACGAGCTTCAAGCGCAAGATCCCTCGCTGCGTCTTGAGCTTGTGCTGAAACTTCCGCCTGATTGTGAGACAAAAGCTCGGCGTCTACAAGGTCAGGATCCATCGACCACGAATGTGCGGAATTGCCATCAACTCACGCAGAGGAATTGTGAAACTATCGGCGAATCGCACAACAAGCGACCTTGAAAACAGCAGGCAGTTGACTACCATGAGAACACCAGAAGGAAGCAACAGATCCTCATGCGTTCTTTCATTGCAGGCAGGCAGATCGGAGCCAAGAAGTACTGACTTTATCGCGACTGAGAGACGTAGGCTAGCAGCTGAAGCCACCAGTGGGTCTCCAAACGTCTGAAGCAATTCTGCCTATCTTTTTTCGAGCCAGTGTATTGTGTCACGAAACGTTAGAAGGCTGCCGCGTTTAGCGCGCTGCGGGGCCACGAAAACTCCTGGTGGGGAAAACCTGTACGCTAGAAAGGTATAACTGCTCCATTAGCCGTTCTGCAGAATGAACGATTCACTATTAGTATTTGAGTACGCAATATTACTCGCTTTTGCGAAGCCCTCTGAAATGACGCTTACTCAGCTGTAGTGATCGTGCATGCAAGCATCACGATACAGATTTCGGGTATGATCTCAGAAGGGAATATATCGAGCAAGAATAGAGCTAATATTAACAGTGCATTAATTTAAGCCTTTATCAAGTAGCATTAGTAAGACGGCATTATCTCGTTTCATCGCTGAGTTTCTTCTTCAGCAGCGGAGCGAAGAAGCGACGACCCTGAGCATACGCCTACTTCATTAACACTGTTGATCCTGAAGTACCCGCAGCTGTATGCGTCTACTACGTCAACTTTTCCAAGCACTATAATGCATATGTATATAATCTGAGCACGCTGAATATCAGGGTGAGCACTAGCATTTCTTGGAAAACTGGCGTGCTGCTGGCTGCATTGCACGGTTATTCACTACAAACGCAGCAACTGTTTCACAACGTGGAGTGCCGTCAGTTCGAGAGTCAAACTCCTAGAAACGCATTCGCGCTCATCTTGGAGGACTATAGAAAGTCGTGTGAAATACAAACAGGGCCAAAGGAGTTACATTTTATTCCTTCTAGCGGAAGAGTTACATTTTATTCCTTCTAGCGGAAGAAAGAGACAAAGGAGGTCTGTTAGGAGACAGCCAGATCGAAAAGATGGCGGCGGATGGAGCCACGAAGGAACCAGAATGTGAGGATATGATGTCCACAAGCGGAATTTCCAAGCGTCAGGGCTCCAAAGTTGTAGCGGAAAGAGTGAGGCACCGCATCCCAGAAAGCTTCAAAGCCAACAATACTGTCTTACACACTGCTACTCAGTGGTAGTAAAAAGCTTTCAATAGGCTGGATTCCCATGGTGAGCTGCAAAAGTACCGAAAATTAGTCAGCTCCTCCACTAGTGCTAACACTAAGCGAAAGAGACGGATTTCCACTTCGACCCAGGGAGACACTTCAGCGAGGACCAAGAACTGGCAGTCATCCGATGATCCAAAGAGCTTAGAGAGCCGTCTGGCGGCTATCAGGCAAACGCACAACGCTGTTCTTCAAGGCATTGAGATTGCACAAGATAACATGATCAAAATGATGCAAGGTGACACAAAGCTACCCGTTGGATGCTAGAGGAGAAAAAGCCACTCCTTAAACACAACAAGTAGTTCCGAAATTGCGTGGGCGGCTTGAGAGAAAGAGTTGTGCTGTCGAGTTTTGTCTGTTGGGTGCAGAACAGGAAAAGCAGTATTTAAGAACCTTCAAACTTAAGTACGAGAAAAATATTAAGGCTGCACACCAGTCATAGGTAACAACGTGCAAACTGCTTCAAATGCTCGAATGTTCTGATTGCTACTGCTGAGAAGGAGGGATGATATTCTTCTGAATTTTCTGGCGAACATTTAGGACCGAAGATATCTTGGAGCAAACGAAAAAGCTCCAGAAGGTCCGGCTTCAAGCCTTCGCTGCCAGTACTGCAGTTTGGAGGAAGTTGTTTTGTTTCTGACAGCACAAGTCCCGGTAGCATCTAAAGAAGCTATTGTTAACAAAGCCTTTTCTAAGTGCTAATCTAAACCAGGTCACTTAAGTGAGTGGGTCATCTTTGGGGTGCCTTGCCAACGAGTACACCCTGCTTTACACTTTCGTGCGTTTCACGGTTTTCTTGCAACAAGTACTGTTTTTGCTTTCTGGCAGAAGCAGAAGCCCCCGCTGCAACTAGAGACCTTGCATCGAATGCTGACAATCAACCTGAAGGCTGCAGAAGAAGAAGCAAAGCATTTCGCCGAATTGAATCAGTCGTTGGTCTGCCGAAACCTTTATTTGCAGCTGGAGACATCCTAATAGTACTTTGTGGGAGAGGCTTGCTCATTCTACGATAGGTGTACAAATTGCGGCTAGAGTGAAGATTTTACTGAGGCTGAAACACAGCAATCAATTGTTCTGTGATGGTTTAGATGGACAAAAATGCACAACTGGTTAAAGAAAATGCAATATTACGGGAACAAAACGATATCCTTGTTCGACGAATGGCCATTAAACGGCGGCAACAAGACAAGCGAGGCGGGCCAAGCTACATCGTTGCCAAAATTGCACTATCGGTCTTTATATGAAACGCAAGTAATGCCATGATGTTGAGTGAAACGGGGGAAACCTTTCCCCTGCTTCAGCTACAGTTTGAGTGCCTGTGTGAAGTAAGCACAGCATTGGAAATGGTGGTACGACGGCATGAAAGGATCGTACGTCTCTGTTGAACATCTGGTGCGCAATGATGTAGAGAAGGGCGAGCTTGCCATTCTACTCGAAAAGGGCCATATAGCCTGCGTGGAGCCTTCCCCAGATGTGTCCCCTAGTCCTCTTCGTCAGACTCTTACACCCACAACTCTCGCAAAAGCCAACGCCCGATGGCGCCAGAGTACGAAGAAGGAAAACTATGGTGAGGCATATTTGAAATGGGCCCTGAAGCGTTCACGTGAACAGTGTGGAAAGAGAGCAGCAAAATATCCCCATGAGCGGCATTTGAGCTGCACACAGAAAGAGAACTTGAGATGAGAGAGGAGCTATCTCGGCTACATGCTCTCTGCAACAAGCAGAAGAGCGAACTTACTCTTATGAAAGACACCGAATGTCGCCGAATGGAGCTGGAGCTACTTTTGAAGCAGTGGTCTGCTCTGCGGATTGCCGCTACTCGATAAGTTCAGTGTTTGCTGTAGAAGTAAAAGAGTCGCGTGCAGGAAAGACGTCCTGAAGCTGATTGTGCTTTGTAAAAAATCTTCCAGGCTGTTCTACTGCATACTCATAAAAGTCTGTACCTCAATTTTGTCGCCTTTTTGTACAGTCTAATGGATATGAAGAGTCGGCTTACTGATGCAAGAAATAACTCAGTGGTAAGTTTAAAGTGCACCAACAATTGGATACTATTGGTGTTGTATGCTTTTGACAAGTACCTACGGGCATCCTCTCGTAAACGTTTGTTCAGATACAAAGCAACGGTGCAAAAACCAGTAAAGAATGCACAAGAAGTGAAGTGAAGCTTTCCATGGGTGACAAGGACGAAATTTTAAAAGCGATTGTGAAGATGGAGCAGTGAGACAGCTAACATTCTTCATGTATAGCACAATTGTGTTCCCTTTTCAACGCTTTCCACCACATGAGGCTCAATTACCACAAATATATCCAGAGATTTGCCATAATACACGGGAAAGTCGTACACACAATCCACTCGGGAATTGCTATGTTAAGTTTTCTGGATCAGAGTTATCAAGCTGCTGCATCAAGACGGCAAGGCTTCGACCGAGGCAACGAAGATAAACGTTTCTTGGTTAGACAGTAAAGCCGACGAAATCAAACCAGAATACGGAGCCGTCCTCTATTCTGGAAGGAAAACAGTGCACGCCGAAAAGCATGAGCTTAACATGATGGCCAAACGTCCAGAAAGCAGACATCAAAAGGAAAAAAAACAACAGCGCAATATGTAGGAAATGTCTTTTTCATGTATTGCTGGTTGAAAAAAGACGTTCTGGCTGCCTTGAGACCTTGATAACGCTGCCGCCTTTCTTGGTTTCTTTCAGAGAGAGCTTTGCACAACCGCGTCTCTATTCGGTTTCAAAATTTGATTTGGAGCCTAGGCAGGAATACAGCACTTTTGAATAGGCTGGTCAGTAACACTTTGTTCTGTGGGGAATGGCCCGTGGTGGCTACGCAGAATGCGCTCCAGGAGCAATACACCTGCTGGCTGGATAAGAAGAGTCTGCCTCCAAAAAAGGCAAAAAAGGCGTAAAGATATAGTTATCCCTCATCACTTCTAATTCAAGAGTGCTCACTTTGTTGTTGTTAGAATGGGATAGCAATAGCTAGAATGTAGTAGCTGCAGTGAAGAATGGAATGCCAGAACTGCACCTAACGCGTGTGTCTACTAGAACAGCAGCTCAAACGGTAGTCCAAGTGTTATGCACAGCACCTACTGCTGCGACTACGCTGCTACCTGGCCCCTCGAGTAGGGGCCTATGATAACGGTCTACCTTCGGCGCATTTCCTTGAAACAGTAGTCCAAATGTCACGAAATACATTTATTCATAGTTTTTTCTAAATCCGCTTTCCTGAAAATCCTCCTCACTCGGGGTTCTTGCCTCCTAGGCCCTGTGGGAAGGAGGCCTGCACCTGTAGTGCACAGGCACTACAATGGGGCTTGCTAGTGACCTAGAGACGATAGCTAGCTAGCGACCTACAATGGGTCGCAACACTGGAGGAGGACAGGACCCTCCTACTAGGATAAACGTAAGGAAAATTGTCTAGGAGATAATATGCATACGTGAAATGTGTGGAAAATGTGTGGAGACTGGGGCTGGCAATAGCGCCGGCACCAGTGCATGCCTCCTCCCCATAGGGCCTAGGAGGCGAGCTCCCCGAGTGGGGCGAATCGAACAGTGCACAGCGCCTACTGCTGCGGCTACCTGTCCCTCGAGCAGGCCTACAAACTACACCTAGCGTCGGCCTATTTCCTGGAAACTGTAGCTTAATTTCATCGAAATACAATAATTCTTAAGTTTTTCAAAATCTGGTATTTGCGGGCTGTTCCGGGAATGAAATCTTTGTTCTTTCCGGAGTTGGGAGTAGAAATACTCCCATGTTTCAATGATGCTCACCTAGATATCTTCGCTCGGTAAGGGATGCATCTCCGCAACGGACGCGTTATCGGCCCCACACCGCAGGAGACTTCTACAATGTCAGTCAACAAAAAGCCGAGCGGGACGCCAGCCCATCATCGCCACGCGACTCTGAAGCCCACTGTGGCAGAGCGGCCGCATGGGCATTAGGAGGCGCCCCCACAGGCGATACCTATGACCAATGTTATTCCAGGGGACAGTCCCTTCGCCACGTGGGACCAATTCCAGTCCGCTATGAGTGTGATAAAAACTGTTATAGGGGGGACCGTGGAATCCGGGGCAACGATTCCCATGCTACCAGAAGACGGCAGCACTATGCAGGCCTTTCT